>NC_140928.1:4479134-4536999 GCF_045865225.1 Trachurus japonicus | reverse complement strand
GCTCAGCTTCACACAAGGGTCTGGACTCAAGGCCAATGCAAACTTCTTCCCCGGAGCAAAAAATAATGAACCAATCAGGATCGCCGGGCGGGACTTTCTGAGGTGTGACGTAGCGCTGAAGCGACTGTTTGAGTCAAACAACAATGGCGACTCGCAGTGAGTGGCTAAAGTAGCACGTCATTCAAGATAACGGACAAGTGGTTTATCCAATCACATACAAGATTTTTTTTACAAGGCCCCGCCTTCTGAAATGAATCGCCTATGGAGCAGTCCCAGACCCTTGTGCGGAGCTCAGCGTAGCTTTGCGGAACTACAAGGGTCTGGCGAGAGTCAGGCTATGTGAATGCAATGAAAAGAATAAAATCTGATTGGAGGAGCCAGCTATCTGTTAAAATGTTGTCCAGGTTAATGTTTTCAGCCATTAAAAGGCCCTTCAGTTCAGGATTTCAACTGTGATCGGGCATTAAACAGGTGGCTCACCTGTTCAAATAGGGCATGGAGGGTGTAACTGCTACTGGTCAAATAATGTGAAATAGCAGTTAATTTTACATGTCTGCAATAGGGCCCGACCGATTTATCGGCGAGCCGATTAAATCGGCCGATTATAGCCCGTTTGAGAATAATCGGTAATTGGCCAAAACTCGCCGATTGTCGCCGATATTTTCAGAAATAAAATGCAGGGAATAAGACTTGGTTTTACTTTGAAAATGTTCCCCCATTTGAAAAGATCCCCCGACATTAGGTTATTTATCCTGTAGAGGGCGCATCCAACTGCATCCACTATCCACCTCACAGCACAGCAGAGTGACTGATCTGCAGCAGGACACGCTTCGCCATAGCCTTGTCACTCACACACATCACACAGCTTATTAACAACTTGATTAACTGTTAACTGTCTCAAAACCAGTGTTGCTGCTGGCTTTCTTTTAACTTTTTTTTTTTTTTTCCTTTTTTTTACACCGCGGTCGGGTTGTGAATTAATTAATTAATGCTCGTGACTCCGGCCGTGTTGGGTCCGAGATTCAACAACAAGCCGGTCGGGTTTTACAGTTATTACCGGCAGTAGCTACGCCCGTTTATCAATAAACACAGTGGATGAGGAGGGTGAGTGACTGAGCTCAGGCTGTGTAGACTGGGGGGCGGCAGCGGTGCGGGTCTCTGACTGCAGCGGGACAATCATGTCTCTGCTCCGTGACACACTGAGCGCTGTGGGACCGGGGCTCGCGGCAGCACCCGCTAACAGCGGTGATACGTGCTTCCACTTCGAGATCAACAAACCAGAAACGTCTGGAACAACACTGGAAAAAGTCGCTTTTCAAAAAAAAAAAAAAAGAGAGCGAGAGAGAGAGAGAGAGACCGCCGTGCCGTGTAAAAACAACAACAACAAAAGTGTCACGTGTCATGACTTAGACTTCCTGTATCTGGCCCTTCAAAATAAAAGCCCTATAGCCTTTCACAGTTCAGTCATATTGATTTTGACTTAATTTTGACATGACAGTACTCCAAATGTTGTTGTTTTTTCCTGCAACCAATTGACCAATGAAAATTTGGCAGCCCTAATTTATATATGTAGATATATTACTTAAAGCAGATATCAGTGGAATGTTTTTGTTAATATAAGTCCTAAATAGTCCTATTTTCCGTCAGCAATCACTTACATGAAGTATTTCAGCCTAAACACGAGTCTCTCCGTCACTCTGCTCTGCTGTAACCCGAGGAGAAAATTTTCCTTGTGGGATACAAGTGTTATCCAATGAGGGGAGAGAACGGCATGAAGGGCTGTGTGTGCAGCCAAGGGATGCGCGTGAATGTGGTGACGTCAGGGGTGGACTGGGACAAAAATTTGGCCCTGGACTTTTTGGTCCAGACCGGCCCACTATCTGCGCGCGGATATTTTGCCAACTAGCACCGTTGATGTACATACAAACACACAAGCTCTTAATAACACCACTACTAAACGATATACAATATACAACAAAGTAGAGGAATAGTGTGGAATAAGTTAAGTTTGGACAAGATTACATGCACATAATGAGTCTGCATGCAATCAGAACTTTGGCTAGTTGGCTAAAGTATGGAAAACAATAGTACAATGATCTGAAAAATGGACAAACACTAATTTTTATCTTAGAAAGACAGTACAGCTCAACATAATGTATAGACAATGAAGCATGACAAGAAATACTTGTAATTTGTGTACTGCATCATGAGTAATATGCAGAATGATGTTTTACTGTAACAGTAGTTAATCTGTGTTTTATTATCATTATTATAATGTTAAACTGTTGAAAGGACAATAAACCATAAACACTTACTGAAAAAAATATGGAAAGCATACATTTGTTAAGTTGTTAGCTCAATGTCCTTCATGACCAAATTTGAGTGAGGGCACTTTAATAAAAGCAACTCATCAATTAATCAGGATAGTATATGAATATAGTTATTGTTTTCCAATACTTTAGATAACTAGATTTAGCTGTAACACACCACACCATCAGAGTTATTAGCTATAGCTATTTATTATGTCAAGTAAAGTTCATAGCAACCGTTCTGGACCATTTACAGTATTTTAATGAATGTTTATCCACACCATTCTGGAAAGCACATACCTGCTTAACACAGTTATCACTACCTCCTTCACATGGTGGAGAGTCTTCCTCACCACTTATTTTTTCAGCCTCCTCTTGCACCGTAGGGCAGTGGTAACGGGAGCTTCACTCTCTTCAGACTCACGTGAAGGACCTGCTGCTGAAGCTGCAGCATCGGTGCTTCTAGCCCTGGCCAGGCCAGGCGGCCCCTGCAGCAAACATCTGCGTAATTGTTGTACTTTCAGCAGTCTGTGCTGCTAGAGCTTTTCTTTTTCTGTTACTTTCCTCCATTTTTCCGCGCTGCCTTTGCGTTTTTTTTACTTTTCTTTTCCGTTTTCTTGCGCTGGTGTGTTGTTTCTCTCTCTCTCTCGCTCTCTCTCGCTCTCTCTCTCTCTCTCATCATGACTCCTCATCATTAAAAGTGATTGGACGAGGGGGGGTCTAGAACATGCGTGGGTGGGACTCCTGGGCCTCTGTAGCCTCTCATAGGGCCATTGGGCCAGGTAGACCAGCCACTAGGCCAATCGTCACCTCTCTGCTGTGTCTGCAGCTGATATGAGCACTGTGGGCCGAGCCGATGCATGTCTCTCTCCCTGGGCCGGGAGAGTTACAATAGGCAAGGCGAGGCAAAAAAAAGTTAAATAAATAAATAAAAAACGGCCGCCTATCGGCCCATTAGTGACCGGCCCACCGGGAAAACTCCCGGTACTCCCTATGGCCAATCCGCCCCTGGGTGACGTAGCACGAGGACCAATTGATGCCTGACAAGGGCGGGGGCTGCTAACTCATGGTGCGTTCAAGGAAACTCGTACTTTGTGTTTTTCCTTCCTGTGAAGTCATACCAGTTCGATCTGGTACGAGTTCACGGGTCGGAAGTTACGAGTGGCCGTTATAGGGAACTTTCACAGACAACAGGACGGTAAAAACACGAGCTACGGGTTACCTGGAACGCTACCAAGTCGTAGTTGTGACTTGAAGCTGTAACTTACGTTTTCAAAAGCCTGCCTTGAACGCAGCATTAGCCGAAACGGCCGTGCCACTGATATCTGCTTTAAATTAATAAAATTGTAAAACTTTATAAAAAAAAAAAAAAAAATCGGCCGATTAATCGGTTATCGGATTTTTTCCCCCCTAATAATCGGCATCGGCATCGGCCCCAAAAAATCCATATCGGTCGGGCCCTAGTCTGCAATGATTGCCATTTAAATGCAATTATAGATAATAATAAATACTGCTTTCTGAAGAAAGAGCGAAAGTATGCACCACACAACCAGAAAAAAAAACCTAGGCAGGGCAAGTAAGAATTTAGATGGGGCAAGTAGATTTGAAAAGTACTTGCCCGACAGGGCAAGTACGAAAAAACCTTAACGTCGGACCCTGGTATGCATGTAAGGTCCATTAAAGTGCAAACGTGGTTGCAGTGAGCCTCCTCCTCCTACTGTAACCTGTTCATACGGGGAGCTGCAGCGTCCCTGGGGCTCAGCTTGTATTTACATTTCAAAAGTTAACATCAGAGATACTTTCCCTGCTCCCTCTCTCCCTCCTTCCTCCTCCTCCTCCTCCTCCTCCTCCTCCTCCTGCTCTGTGCTCAGGGAGACTCATCCGATGCCAGAAATAAAAGACTGTGGGATCAGAACAAGGAAGAAAGACTCGTGCTGTCACTTTCACTTCTGTGTTACGCCGCCTGCAGAGTCTTGTCTGTTGTTGTTGTCTTGTTCTCTGCAGTTTTGGGATGTTTCCTCTGGTTTAGGGTTTGACCTTGATCTGTGCCGCTGGCTTGAGCATAAACTCTCTCTCTCCAGGATTGATTGGCTGCTTAATGGACGTTGATCGCTCATGCAGCCACAGATGCAGCAGCAGCAAAACACTTAAAACTTTAAATATAGAGACGGTAACTCGATATCAAAAGGATGCATTCACATGCATTAGTGCTCCTGCTTTCCTGCTACTGAACGACAAAGCTCGTCTGACATGAGGTTTTTGCAGCCCATTAAAACATTTTACCGGTTAGAAATAAATAACCTCAGTGCAGCAATGCAGTGAACTCTTGGAGAGATGTAATTAAGATAACATAAAGGAGATGAGAGAACAGCAAACTGAACGCCAGTGGCCAAGGACGTCATTTCTTAATCAAACCCAGACAGTTTGTAGTTCACCTGCAAAGTTTGAAGGCACAAAAAAGTCGTCACATTAGGCACAGTGGGAGGAGGAGGAGGAACCTTTTCTTGATGATCCATAATTGAAGTAATTATTAGTTTCACCTCATTGTCTTCATCCGTGGGCAATCGTAAGAAAATAATTGCATCATTACAGCGTCATTTGTACCTGACATTAAATTAGAGAAGCTAATGAGGCGTCGTCACTTTGCTTTATCAGCTCGATTGCAGCTGTTTGGAAATACATAGGTAAGAGCCTCCCATTGGATAATTACTGCTTGGATGGTTATGTATGTTTCAGCCGGCTACAAGTTATTGAACCCTAACTGATGCAGTCAGTAGCTTCTCATTTCTTAAACAACCATGTTGGAAGACTCATCCTGTGGTCATGGAAGAGATGTTCATCTGTTTCAGAAGGGTTAAATCGTTGGCATCGGGCAAATAAAACATCTAAGGAGATTGTTAAAACCATTAAAATTGGGTTAAGAACTGTTGAACGCGTTATATAAAACTGGAAGGATAATGGGGAAGAAATGTGGTTGGAAAAGAAATCTTGAATGATCGTGATCGGCGATCGCTTAAGCGTTTGGTGAAATCAAATCGTAAAAAAATCCATTTCGTAAGAATCTTTGGGATGAAGACTTTGCGCAGACAGAGGTCCGACTCAACCGTCATCAATACAAAAATCAATGTAACTCTGGACGGGAAAACATGTTGTGACATTGCAGAAGATTATCGAAACGATGCCGTAAGCCGGTTACATGCTGTCATTCCAACATCCCACCATTTAGACATACCGCTATTCCGACATGCCATCGTCCCACCGTTCAATATAAGGAAATGTGCGTTACTCAACAGGTGACTCCCTCCTACTTATCTGGACTCTATCTATCTGGCCTGTCTAGCCTCTACCTGGTCTTTTTACTAAACTTAACCAACTCCTTTCTTCATTGCCTAAACCCAACCAGTGCAAAATCTTTTGGGGAAAAAATACGCTATTAAAGGAATTGTCGAAAAGGTAGGAAGTTTTAAAAAAAAAAGAAAAAATACCGTCATTCCGACCATAGGAGGCAAGAACTGTTTGATAGAAAATTAAGTGTTGCCATTTAGACAATTAGAGGCCTATGTCGGACTGGTGGGATGTCGGAATGGCGGTTTAGCCAAAGCTAAAAGCAGTCCAATGAAATATTAGTGTGACTTTTTTTTGTTTCAACGGGCAGTGTAGTAGGACAGAGCTTCCCAAACTGTTCAGCCTGCGACCCCTAAAATAACGGCACCATTATCTTTTTTACAATCACAGCTAAAATGTGGTATTTCTTATATTTTTCGGTTGTAGTGGGTTCTCCACTCTGGGAACCCCTGTCGTAGGAAACCTCTTCTGCAGATCATGAAGCTGCTGCACAGACCTGATCACCTGATCACCTGCTGCTGTTTCCCGTCTCCTCACTGTGTGCCGGCTTCCTGCTCTGCTGTCAGCTGATTGGCTGCAGGCCGGTTGCTGAGTCACATGGGCTGTGGCCCTCTCTCTCTCCCTCCCTCCCTCCGTCTGCCTCCCTCTGCTCAGGGCCAATCTTCAGCTTCAGCTTATTGTGTTTTGTTTTTTTCCCCCCTCTACACTTTAAAAAAAATGTAAATGTGACATCTGAGGCGGTCGGTCGGTCGGCTCAGGGGAGAAGCCACAGCAGCTTTTCTTTTTTAACACCGAGGTCAGCCGTTTACAACATCAAGGCTGAGGAGGGCCGATGTTAGAAGGACGGTCACACCCAAGCGTGGTTTCATTTCTGTATTTCACACAGAGAACGTGTTGTAAAACAAACGGCGTCTGTAATTATTCAGCTGAGAGAAGAACGTCTTCGCTTTCAGTTCGGTGTGCATGCAGAGATTTATTAGGCAGCTCGCTACAAGTGCTGAGGCGAAGCGCTCACTCATAATCCTCTTAAGTGTGTGTGTGTTGGTGTGTGTGTGTAATGAATACAAAGCAAAGAAAGTCATGATGGAGTGGGAAGAAAAGAAGCGCGTTGAGGGACGCTATCAAAAGAACTAATATTAACTTTCAGTCACTGTACATTCCCATTCTAATAATAATATCACCAGTTTTATCTCTTACAACTATAATAATAATGTACTTCATTATAATCACAGAGGCTGATTGGAGATCTGATTATGTGCTACGACCGCATTATGGCAGCGCTAAGAGGCTGATCATTATGGGAGATATGCCATCATCATCATCATGAATATGAATGTTGGGGGTCGGAGGATTAATGATATAAAAACTGCATGTAGTTTTCAGTTTGACTGAAGTTCTGTTGCTATAGATAGAGCTGATATAGAAAGAAAGAAAATGGAAAATAAAAAAAATCTCATCTAAATGCTGATTAATGATCTTCCTTTTAAAAACAAGCAGCAGCAGCAGTGACTCGTCTGAGGATGTTCACTTCCTGTCTGTTTATCTGTTATCTGTAAACCACACACAGGCCACAAACCTCAGCAGGCGACAGGTTCAGCGTCTCTGTGGTTTTGTTTTTTTCTTCTTTACAGCATCTCAAACAGCATTTCACACATACTTCCTACGCCACCACTTAACCTGTGTTTACCCAGCCTCCCCTGCTGCTGCTGCTGCAGGTCGTGCAGACTCCCCGAACTTTCGCGCATGATGATTGGTTTAGTCTGGACACAGCGTTTCCTAAACCCAGTGCAGGGGCTCACAGGCACACACAAGAGAGACCGAATAATATAATACATGGAAGTTGATGACCATGCTTCAGAGGGAGGCAACAAGATTTCATATTTATCCTCTGGACCCAAACCTGCCCTGATTCTTGAACCGAAAAACCAGCCTCCTGTCACCAACACATGAGGCTAACCTTTCGTTTCAGCTGAGCATGAACGGTTAAAAAAAAAAAAGGGAGATGAATCGCTCTCAGGGCAGAAAAGGGTCAGATTATTGTGGCTTTGAATTAAACGTCTTGGTTAGGAATGATTCGTCTACATTAATCAACTTGTCACATGTGAACCTAAATCTGTTGCTCTGTGAAATGACTTTTCCTTTTTCCATTTACAGTTTTGTAAACATCAATCCAGATTAAACTTTTAACTTTTTAACTCTGGCTGTGGTTCCTGTTGGCTTCAGTGCACTAAACTTTTTCATTGAGGTGCCAGCAGCTCAGACAGAGAACAACAGGTCACGATTCAAACACAAATACCACATTTTCTTTCCCTCCTGCTTTCGGCGAAGAAAAAACAACACATACACACACAGTGAAATGTCAGGCTCACCGGTGCAACCAAAGAAAATGTTAACAGGTTTGTTTGTTTTTTGGTCACATGCGACCACGGTGATGTTAAACCGTTCTTGCATTAAATCAGTTTTTTTTTTTTATGTCGGGACTAAGCAACCGTAGCAGTCATGAGACGGAGAAGTGGATGCTGCTGATGTCCTCATAAGTTCAGAGTCTTTAGATCTGATGACAATAAGCTGCTTTTAGCCGCCTTGTTTTTTATTTTTTGTCTATATTTAGAAAATCATTTGCTCTCCTGAATTCATTACAGCCTCATGTTTGTTCTCTGAGGACGGTCGACTCCGGTTCTTTTTATACACTCTCTCTTTTTACTGTGTTATGTAAATATATGGCGACTGATCATCAGGGACGTTCACTGTAAAACTGCATTCGGTAAAAACAACTTAAAGCCCCAGTATGTAACTTATTTGGCTTTTTATTAGCAAAAATCAAATATGTCTTTCATAAATACGTATTTCATTGAAGTCAAATCACACCCGCATACAAATGAAAGCTTTCTCGTAGCTTAGAATGAGTTGTTACAAGTCGTTACAAATATACAAGGGGCAATGCACCGAACCGAGGCGGCCATGTTGCATCGCCATTTTTTACGTTGAGTGGCAGCGTGACCGTAGGTAACCACGGAAACTCAGCGGAGCTGTCGGGTCGGGGAAAAGTTTTCCAGGTAGCGCCTGTTAAGACTGTCGCCACTGTGTAGTGTGAGGAAGGACGGAGGCCCTGGTGTTGCATTCAGGCGCAGTCAGGCAGACGGCCATCATCGGCAAACCAACCGGATGTCATTTTACTCCACGAGAGAAAGACGGTAAAACGTGGGTCAGGTAAACAATAGGGGTGGGCAAAAATATCGATACGGCAATATATTGCGATATTTTGTATCGCGATACGCAGGGTTTGAAATTAACTTTTTGACCTACTAGCCAAGTGGCTAGTAGGTCAAAAAAGTTACTCGCCAGACAGATTTTTTACTAGCCAAAACCAACAAGTTGCTTCACTATTGTATTTCGACGTCAAGTTATATAGCAGTCATAGTTGTACCATATAACAGTCATCCTGTTCTTCTCAATCAATTGTGCTCTGTAGATGATGACCTTTCAACTTTTCTGGAATAACAGTAGTTTGTGTGGCGGCCTGCCACAGGCTCTCTCAGAAAAAAAAGAAAAAAAAAAAAATATATATATATATATATATATTTTTTTTTTTTTTTTTTTTGATGACTTTCTTTAATGGAAGCAATTTCACAGGTAGCAACATGACAGTACAACGTGACAGAGTCAGAGAAGACTTCCATTCTTCCGTTTTTTCCCCAGTTTTTTTATCCCTCCCACAATCCCACCCCACTCAAAGAAGAACAGTATAATAATAATTTTTAAACAGCGCTTCACCAACTCTCATCTCTGCCAGTCAGTCCACCTGCCGTCTCTCTCGCACGCACGCACGCACGCACGCACACACACACACACACACACACACGCGCGCGCGCGCACATACACACACAGACACGGGCGCATGGACAGTTGGCACTTTGCCGCTCGTAAATGCGCTATATCGCGCTGATTGTACAGTGTTCAAATACCACCCCCCACCCCCCCGTCCGTCCGTCGGATAGTCCGACCACCGACTCCGGCGTGCTAACAGCTACCAGCTACCAGCTACCAGCTACCAGCTAACAGCTGCAGCAGCTGACTGAACCTCTGGAGTCGCGGCTCGGCTCACGTTAACTGGGCTCGGTGCGTTCCTCTCGGTCAGCTGTGAAGCAGCAGCGGTCTGATAAGCATGATGTCCGTCACGTGTCCCGTTATGCGCGACGAAGTTGTGACGTTGTCAGGTGACTATAAGCTTATAATACACTGGGGGAAACCCTGGAAACAGATTGGGAGTCTCATTTTTTTCTAGCTCGCCAAGTGGCGAGACAGTTAAAAATCTGTCTCGCCACAGAGGAATCTGGGTCGCAAATGGCGAGTGGCGACCGCTAATTTCAAGCCCTGGCGATACGATATCGATATTCAAAATATCGATTTTTTTCAAATAATAAATCATGTTTCAGACGTAAATCCAGTACAACTACCACACCTATGCTCCGCGAGCTGTCACTGTACTGCTACCTCAGACAGTGTGTTGTTCATGCAAATATGTTGTTGTAACTTGCGCTTGTATAGTGACTATAGTTATTACATTGTTTTGACTCAGTTTGTCCCATGAATTATCACTATCATCTGATGTACATACAACTCGGATTTTAAGATGCATAATGCCTTTTACATTTTTCAGTGAACTATGTAGAATATCGCAATATATCGCAAAATTTGGATATCGCAATATCATATCGTATCGTGATACGTATCATATCGTGAGGTCCTTGGCAATGCCCACCCCTAGTAAACAATACGACATCACCATGACAACATATTGTCACGCCTGTATTGTTTTGCCTCGTGCTGGCGGACCACTTGTTTACATAGACGCTTGTTTATCCTGTTACATGCAGCGTCTGTTGTCTGTCTGACGTCTGCCCCATTTCACGTGAATGCAACATCAAGAATACGTTCAGATATGCAACCGCACCGCTAGATGGGGGAAATTCCTACACATTATACCGTTAACCCATCATTGTGTGTGTGTGTTTTTCTTTTGTAAACTGTGCAGGATGCGTGAGGACATGTCCACCATGGTGTGCGTGAAGGAGGAGGAGGATCCTGGGGAGAAGCTGTCCCAGGATGAGATCATCTCCAGGACCAAGCAGGTGATCCAGGGGCTGGAGGCGCTGAAGCAGGAGCACCACTCCATCCTGGACGGGCTGCTGGGAACCCTGCGCTGCCTCAAGCAGGACGAGGAGGGCGTCCTGGTGGAGGAGAAGTCCCACATGATCCGCAAGTCCCTGGAGATGCTGGAGCTTGGGCTTAGCGAGGCGCAGGTGAGACTGTTCAGTTTCCGAGGAGCTGTGACAGAGAATCTTTTGCACTGCTGAATGAAAACTAATACTTTTAAAAAATCACAATATATTTTTTCACATACATCATGATTTAATGTCATACTATTCAAAGTGCAAACATTTTTTTCTGAGTGTTCAGTACAAGTCTTCAAACAAAAGTACAGTAAGTCTCTCCATACAATACATACGTACAATACTCCATACATTGGAGTATCAACTTCCATTTTTGGGTCATAGATTTCCCATTAGGCAAGGCAACTTTATTTATATTGTGCATTTCATACCAAGGGGCATAGGCAACTCAATGTACTTGACATAAAAATAAAACATTTAACAGTAAGAGGGGAGAAAAAGCATAAAACATTAAATATACAATAAAAGCAAGAAAAAAACAAACAAACATATAATAGAGAATAAAATATGAGTTTAATAAGCTTTAGTAAGTATTTATCCTTGTGTTGGAGTGTCAGGTATTTTAAACAAGGTATAAAGTAATCAAAGAGTAATCTAACTCCACCCACATTACTTAATTTATCTCCGTAGCCACCTCCCTCCAGTATGACTGGGTTTTTGAACTAATAGTTAGACCTCAGGGCTCCAGACTGCTCCCAATATGGAGCACTTTGCCTCTAAATTTTGAGACAGTGCAAGTAGATTTTTGATCTACTTGTGCATGTGCAACCGGTAAACCTAATAAATCTGGAATCTGTCATTATACGTAGGTGGCAGACCAATATGTGTGAGGATCATGAATGAAAAGGAAATGTGAATATTTGCTTTGCAAGTTGATTTTAGTGGTGAGCACCATAAATATTCTGCTTGTGTCGTGCTCCTAAAATTTTAAGTTAGGGGGCCTGGTAAAAGAAGTTAGTCTGGAGCCTTGAACGTCACTTGTCTTCCAAGTACAAGGTCAGAAAGAACAGAAAAGTGAAACTCTTCCACTTCAAAACAGAACAATTTAACGAAATGCACACTCGCAGAGAGTTGGCAAACACAGGCCTGTGAGTCAGTGATGAGTCACTGTTGATGCTCTCTCTCCTCTCCTTTCCTCTCCTCTCCTCTCTCCCAGCAGCCTTCGTCCAATAAATATACAATATTCTGCACGTCCCCCGTGCCGACTCTAACAACCACCTCCAGGTTGTTTTTTTGCCTGCAGTTGTGGTGAATTACAGTGTGATTCATATTTCTCTACATCGTTTTTCTGCACTAACACCCCAAAGTCCGTGTCTAATGACACCTCACCTGCTTTGCACCTTCACCACATGTTATTAGGTGGAAGCTCCAACTCATGGTGCCTCACAGTCACATCAGTGGCCACATATTTATTTAACTCTTCTACCCCAGTTTTACTCCCCTGCGTCACACATTATGCCGTCATTTTGTTCTTTATTCGGATCCCCATTAGCTCTACATACTACAAAGTATTACAATAACATGACCCATCACATACAGACAGTATGATAGATCAACCAACAAGTCAATTTAAAAACATTTTCATGACAAAAACAAGAGAAATCACATCATTTATTAATATCTCAGTCCCTTACAGTTAGTGCAGTTGCTCATTTAATTTAATTTAATTTATTAACATGATCTCTCAGCATTTTCTTGAAACTTGCCTTGAGGGGTGCGTTTGTGATTATTCAAAGTTCCACAGTCAGTACGTTTACATGACACTTGAAAAAAACGAATTATTGCCTTAATCCGACTATAACTGGACAACTGAAGTGCATGTAAACACCTTAGTCCGACTGAAATCGAAGTTGAGAACTCCGATTAAGACACCCAGATAATGCGATTGGAATTCGATTTTCTCCGTCATGTATACACCTTAGTCGGAGTATAACTGGACAATGCATGTGCGCATGCTCCACAACAGTAGAGACGGCACAAAGTGGAGCAGAGAAGCCGCCCGAACCCGGCAAAGTAAAGAAAAAAACCGGACAACAGCGCCGATTCAATGCATTTCACACAGCGCGACCAGCAAGAGTGTTTTTTTTGTTTGTTTTTTTGAGAGAGAGAGAGAGAGAGAGAGAGAGAGCCCGAGAGAGCCCGTATCCTATTCTCAGTGCACATCCAGCCCAGACTGGCGCGTCTGGTCGGGAACTACAGTTGAGAATTTATTATTAAGCTTACTAAGTTGTTTATATTCAGTTTTTTACGAGTTGACAGAAACGTCAACAGGACAGGGGGCGTATTAACCCGCTGAAGCAACGGGTGACGGCGCATGAGGGGGCGGACCCCGTCAGTTATTCGGTTTTCTCAGTTGCATGTATATTGAGACAAGGACAGAAGTCCGACTTGACGCCAAAATTGAATTTTGAGCATAGATCGATTAAGCTCTGCATGTAAACGTACTGAGTGTGATGGCCCTATACATTACAGATCTATGTAAAGCATCTGTCCTGGGTTTTTGTTTAACAATATAATCTCTGGTAGCCTGCCTGGTAGTGTGACTATGTTGAGCTCTCACATCCATTATTTGAAAGTTTAGACAGTTTGGTTGCTTACAGTGACAGATATTTCTATAGAAACTAGGGTTGGGCGGTATGAGCAAAATCTTATATCACGGTATGAGTAATTTCATATCACGGTAACGGTATATATCACGGTATGTTTTTTCCCCCCTGTAAATTCAATTAATGGCTTAAAATAACCATACTGTCGCATTTGATCATTTTCCTCTTTTATTTTTTAACTTTGATTTCTATAAAAAAAAAAAAAAAAGACAGGAAAAATGCCAGAGCAGTCTGGCTCCAGTTAGTGCAATTATATAGGCTATATATATATAAAAAAAGAAATCACAGAATCACAAATTAGCATTTTACAAAAATGCCTACGGTCTGTGCTGTCTATGGCTGTTCAAACAGGTCAAACCGGGAAAATCAAAGAAGTTACTTTAGAGTTCCTAAGTAACCTTTACAGTCTATGGTAGTACACAAAGGCAGAGACGTTCTGACAAAGGGCTCAAATTTCAACAACTGACGGAAAAACGGTGGGTGGGAGGGACGGAAGTGACCATAATAAACAAACAGCCTGTCCTACAGTAAAAATGGCACATGGAGGAGTAAAGCAATATGTTAAGCGGCAATATATATTTAAGCATCAAAGATGTTAACCCACATAGTTTGAAACAATGTTTAAAACACACACAGCCAGTGTCACAACTAAGCATTAAAAGCCCGCTAGCTTAATGCTAACGTATAATGTAAAACACCATAGACGGGCTAACAGAAAGTAGCATCGCTTATAACTTGACTTACTCCTCTTCTGAAAAACTCTGACAAGTCAAACTTTAGGATGTGTTAGAGGTCTAATTCATCTGTCTAAACATCAGAACTATGACACATGAAACGGTAAACACAGCTGATCGATCGAAAAAAATTACGGCTGGAGTGAATTACTTTCACTTTTCAGTCTTGTTGGGCGGGTCGGGCTGCCTCCGTTTCCTCGTGACTCCCACTCATGGATGTATTGTCATGGATTATGCTCCCACTCCTGCTTTCACTCTCCGCCTCAGCCATGGTTGTTATCACTCCGGTAACCGGTAAAGCTGTTTCTTCTTCGTCGTGCTGATGCAACCACGCCAAGCAGTCTGCTGCAGTGCCGGCTCCCCCGTGTGTCGAGGCGGTCTAACTACAGTGACTTCAGAGAGATGCCGCAGACATCTGCTCTTTCTCCGGTATAAACGGTATTGCAAAATCTCTACCGGTAGACATTTTATACCGTCACACGGTATAATACCGTCATACCGCCCAACCCTAATAGAAACCCATTAAACCCTTTGTTCTGAGCTATGTGAAGCTTGGACAGTAATCAGTTATTAGACATACAGTAAGTCTATTTTCCTTTTATGGATGAAATTATACTTAATTTGTTTAGATACAGTTAGATATCACAGTCCAAGATCCAAACTAGTTGATATGAACCCCGTCTCCGTCCCCTCCCAGGTGATGATGGCGCTGTCGAGCCACCTGAGCTCGGTGGAGTCGGAGAAGCAGAAGCTGCGGGCTCAGGTTCGCCGGCTGTGCCAGGAGAACCAGTGGCTGAGGGACGAGCTGGCCGGGACGCAGCAGAAACTGCAGAAGAGCGAGCAGAGCGTGGCCCAGCTGGAGGAGGAGAAGAAGCACCTGGAGTTCATGAACCAGCTGAAGAAGTACGACGAGGACCTGTCCCCATCGGTGAGTCCTTGTCTTCGTGTTTCAGATATTTAGATTTTGTTTTCTGGATTTGGGATACCACTTTATTTTATCCACTTTCTTTTTAGACATCAATATTTTTTTTTTATATTGAAGGAGACATATTCTGCCCCTTTTCTACAAGTTAAAATAGTTCCCAGGTGTCTTAAAGACATGTCTGTGACATGCTTCGGTCAAATATCCCAAGGATCAAACATCACAGCTCTTTTCATCCTCTCTAAACAGCCCTGTACAAACGACTGGTTTCAGTGCCTGTCCCTTTAAATGCAAATGAGCCACTGCTGGCTCCGCCCCTTCCACCTGGATTTCAACCTAGGGAGCCTGAAAATTACAGAGCTTCTTTTGTCAATTCTCACATTTTTGGGGGCCGGAAGACAAGACAAGAGATATTTGCATAATGTGTCCCCTTTAAATGCATTCTTTTAAGTAAAGAGGGTTCAAACTAGTTCATTTTTCAACATGCACAGACTTTAAATTTGGGGAAAAGGAGTAGTTTTTGCATCGATCTGTATTCTGTATCAGTAGCAGCATGAATTATGGTATCAGCACTTGCAGTACTGCATCATTGCGACAAAGAACAGATGAACAATCTCCAGACCACCAAACCAGAGAGAATATAACAGATGATGATGAGAAACAGGAATCTGCAGCACTCACAGTGTGTCTGTAACAACAACAACTTTTAACCAAATGTTGGAGCGATTACTAACTACAAATCTGTCAGAGAGAACATATCACCTCAGTCAAACATGTTAGAATCTAATTGAACAGTTTAGTGGTTTAATTAGTTTCTTTTTCCTGCAGCTGGGCTCCATCAGTCACTGTGAGCGTCTCCTCTCCAGTTTCAGTTTGATTATTTGTGTAAAGTATGTGAATGAGCTCAGCGTTGTTTTGGTAAAGGAGCTCCCATTCCTGTCAAAGACTCCTTTTTCCCAGCTGCACCTCCTCTCCCACTGATTCCTGCTATTTTTTTTTTTTACTCACTTTCCTATAAACACTTATCGGCAGCAGCAGAGAGAAGTGAAACCACCACCTGCCGATCGCTGTACTCCAAGTGCTCTGAAACATGCTGGACCGGGCCCAGGCTTCAGAACGCCGGTATCAGCGGAGGAGTTAGTAATGCTCCTTTGTGGATTTAGAAAACATTGACTCACTTGGTGTATAATCTCTCCTCTCCCTCGCTCTCTGTCCTCCCTCCTCCTCCTCCTCCTCTCCCTCTCTCGCTCTCTGTCACTGTCTCAGGAGGAGAAGGACTCTGACTCCAGTAAAGAGACTCTGGATGATCTCTTCCCAGACGACCAGGATGACCAGCCCCCGGGCAGTAAGTGTTCCTCCTCTCTCCCTCTCTCCACTCACAGAGACTCTCAAGCATTTCCAAAACGTGGACCCTGATCTGAAATGTAGTTCCTGGCCTTGGGGATGCAGATTTAATAGTACGAGTGCTTGTGTGTGATGTGGGTACAAATGTGAGTCTGCGCCTGTAGAAAGGAATAAGAGTGGGACGAAGGCAAAACATCAAAGAAATAGTCAACAAAGTGAATCTACATCACAGATAAGAACTGCAGCTTCTGCAGTATTATTACTTTACAGGTTGTTTCTTAACGTCTGCAGATATTTTTCAGATAGTGGCAGCAATTTTGAAAATGTCACTCACTTGTCTGAGATTGATCGTCTGGTCGGGAACAAAACTTTAATCATCAGACAAGCAGCAGTCCTGTTGTACACAGCAGACGTCCACCAGGGTCTGAATGTATCAGAGAGAATATACAGTAGTGGTTGTTGCAGATTCAACTTATAAACTAAAAATGACGAAGTGAGACTGTTGTTTCAATTCAGACATTCTTTTAGTGAATGAAAAAAGGGAAAAAACACAAATGTAATGTGTGCTAACTAAGTAAGAAGGTACAGCTTTTTATTTTATATTATACTGTACCAAAGAAACCAAAAAAAACCAAAACCAAACAAAATATATACATTTATACATCTATTTACACAATTGAATTGAAAATAGGGGTTATCTTTTCAAGGTACAGGTACAGCATCGCTGCCCACAACAACAACAAGTGATGTCAACATGTCACGTTCACCTTTTTATTATATTATACTATATTATGACCCTAATACTCTGTCGTACTTTTTAAACTTCATATAAACTGTTTTTATGAATATTAATGCTAACTTATATTTGAACTTATATTAACTTATTTATTCTTTCAAACAATATCTTCCTGTTTAAAATAAATTCTCAACGGTGGTGACTTCTCTCCAGCCATTCACTGCTTTTCTGCACTTTTTCTTTAGCCGTATAAATCTTTAACTCTTCATTACACTCTCTGTTTTCGCTCTATCACCCTAATCCTTTCCCTCTGCTCCTGCTCTTCACATCCACCCCCTTCCCTCAGTGTTTGATGGAGGAGTGGGGGGGTGGGGGGGGGGGGTCTCAGTACCTCAGTAGCCCAGACAGTGTTGGCTGTGAAGGCCCATTAGTCAGGAGCTGGATCGAGGCCAAACGGAGGGAAACAACCTCCAAAATACCACAGTGGTGTGATGTCGCTCCAGAGGAAATAATGTGGAGACGAGTTTGTCTGTGGTGTCTGTTAGGAACTCATTTGTCTCGGGCTCTGAATATCAATGACATGTTTAACATCTAAACAGCTCAGACACGGAGCTAATCTGACTTTTTGAGGACATCTGCTCGACTCTGTGACTCAGAGTAACCAACCAGCTTCAGCCCTGCAGCAGTTTGTCCTCCAGCTTGGCTTTGATAGTGTTGTTTAAACTCTTTTCTTTTTTTTGCACCATTGCACCAAGGTGATTCCCATTTGGCTCCTGGCACCAGTTTGTCGGCCAGTTTAAAATCGCTGACTAACTTCAGTTCACACTCGGTCTGAGCCAGACTCCGGCTCCGACTGTGTGAGTGAACTCCACTTTTCCACTTTATTAAACTTTATTAAGTTTAATTGAACCTAGCAGCTGGAAATTGATCTTTCATTCAATACAACGTGCTGGATACGATTTATAAACTGGAACTGAGTTTTCATTTTTCTTGACAGCGTGAGGTCAAATCCAATAAATTTTAAAGAGAGTAACATGACATCGTGGTTTGTAGAGAAGTGAATTCATCACAGAGAAGCCTTTGTGAAATTTAATTTCCTTAACAAGTTCACACAAGATCGGCACTTCAACAATAATTCTGATATTCAATAAATCCAACGAGGAGACCAAAACGCCTTTTTTATAAATCTCTTCGTCTGTGCTGTGGTGCTCCATTGTCTCCAAGAACTGTGATGACACTGACATCATCATTACATGGACACACACTGCAGTTTGTTTTGAATCAATCCCACACACTGACACACCGACACACGCCGTCCTGTTGCCCCAAATACTCACTAGAGCAGCAAATGTGGATTAATACGCATCTGAAAATAGTGCCTGACAAATACACTAATTGCATGTTTTCTAGAAATCTCTTTGCTCGGCTGTTTATGGAAATGAAATGATGTATTTATGAGTTTAAAGATCAGTTTCTACAGTAGAAAGTTTTTGAATAAGACAAGAGACAGTTGCATACACATTACATATTATCATGACAATGAATGAATGAATGAATCTTTTATTTCGAACATGTAAAATAAGTAAACAAGAAAGGAAAACAATGAGCAAGTAGCTGAACTTTGCACTTTTTGTCCGAAAAGGAGAAGTTAAAAAGTTCTATAGTCCCACTGCTTCTTCATAACTCAACCAAAATGAATCAATCTTCCAGCTTCCTTTAAATGCTCTGCTATTAATTAATAATATAACTAATACAATATATCAGTATTTGTTCAATCCATATAAAATCCATACATTCTTTAAGATATACATTTTGGCAATAATACTCCAGTAAGTAAGACAAAACAAAAACAGTAAACTGACTACATGAATATACTTTAAGTAAGTAAATACCCAGTAAAGAAAATCAATAACGGAGAATATTCTTCTTTCTTACAGCGTCTTGTGGTTTTAATTATCGGTTCTAGTCGAACTCCGACTTCAGCGCAGGTCGTAGAGCAAAGAAAAGGAGAACAGGTTGTTGTGAGGAATAATTAAACCACGACATATTTTTCATGTTTGAGGTGAAAAAATTGGCTCCATTCTTCTGTTTCTCAGCGTTTTCCCTCCTCGCTGCGGCACTGGAGCCTTTTTCTGCATCGAAACACCTCTGTTGAATGAATTATGAGCAGACAGGACGGACAGGGTTTAATACACATCGCTCTGAGCAGAAGATTGACTTCAGACAACATAAATCACCACAATAAGATTCTCACCTTCGAGGTCAATACTGCATAATGATGTAAGAAGTAAAATTAGGTGACAATCGTGCGTGAGTTATTAAGATAGTAACGTCAGCACGAAAGCTGTAAATCGTGGAGAGCTGAGGCTGCAAACACAGGAGCTGCAAGAACAAAACAAATCTGTCCACTGATTTTAATCCTGATATGATTTATTAATTATTCACTTTAGATGAATGTACTCGGCAGAAACCCTTGGTTGTCTAAATTAGACAGATCGCCCGTATTTGTATTAGTAGTTTCTCCATTATTTAAAGTTTATTTCTATAGCACTTTACAGCATAAAATGATGATCAAAGTTTAAAGAAATCAGAACTTAAGAACCCAGCAAGAATAAAACAAACGGAGACAATTACAACAGTAAACACTGATAAAATGAAAACAATGTCACAGCATCACTCTCTGTTAAAAGCTATTCTGAATAAAAACGTTTTGAGATTGGATTTAAAAAGCGGCAGGTCATTGATGACTTGCAATTCTGGTTTAGTTTAGTTTCACTTTAGAAATGAGCTCCTCTGTGATTCTCCATGTTGGATCTGTTTCCTGTTTCCTTAACGAGTCCCTGATGTTAACGAATCTCTTATCGAACCTTTTTATCTCTCCGGAGATGTTGGAACATGCAGCTGATGATAGATTATATCCCCTGTAGCTAATTAACGTTAATTGTGTAACAGCTCTGCTTCAGAGTGCAGGTGAATGAGCTGCTGCTGCTGATGGAACTCTGACAAAGATTGTCTGTATGTGAGAAGATGCATCACTCAGTGAGCTGTGGGTTTAGATCTGAACGGAGTGAAGACTCTTCTCCAGAGAAATGATCAGCTGATCACTCAAAGCCCCAGTTTAACTGCTCCTACATCAAATCAATAATCGGAGCTGGTTAATCTTGTAGTTATGAATCAGGAGCTTCATTATTTGGATTAAATGGTTTGTGGAAAACCAGCTGTAACACTCTGTTTGTTCCAGTCTGTCACTATGATCAACTATCAATCAATAATCAACTTATCAAGTGGTTCAGTTTGAGGTTGGAGGTACAATCATTAATGTCAACATTAATTAGGTCAGATTTGTCTTGTTATTCACATAAGGTTCGTACAACGACGTGTTCGGAGTCTGGCTTTATTCAGCAACTCGGCAGTACAACAACACGGATGTATATCTCGTACAACCGCACTCAGCTAGTGTGTATCCCACAATGCCCCGGGCTCACAACACCGTACTGACGTCACTCCCCCTTCTTAAAGGCACTGAACACTATTATAACATAATACCACATCTCCCTTTCTGTGAGAACAAAGGGTGGACTACCTTTGTCTCTGCAGGTCTTAAGGGGTTTATTCTGCCCTTTTGCTGGAAGACCTGTCCCTGATCTGTCCCTGTGTCAAGCATGCAAAATAAGAATAATACTTTACACATTACCGCACTGTGAACTATTACTTTAACAGGTTGTGTACTTCAGAACTTAAACTCTCAGGTTCCAGATAAATGTAAACAGCAAAGCAGAACAATTTCACAATCACATTTCACTCTCTCTCTTTTTTTTTTTTTTCACATGGAATCAATACGTCATATGTCCAGTCTCTGCGGCATCCTAACCTCTCTCCCACACCTGGTTCGCACAGTCTCTGTGGTGGGGCCCTCTCTGCTGGGTGATTGGGTCATTGGTGGAGCTGGCTCTGGTGTAGGCAAATCTTCTCCTACCGGTGGCTCATCAGCCTCGACCACCCCACTGTTGGTCTGCAGTGGCACCAAGTGATGCCGGTTCCTCCTCAGTGTGCCCTGAGGCCCCTGGATGATGTAAGAGCGAGGGGTTTCGTGTGTAGATAGTACTGTGCCCTGGACTCGTGCATCGGTTATCCACACATCCTCTCCAGGTATGAGAGGCTCCAGGTTTCTCGTGCCGTGTCTCTTGTCAAATGATTTAGCATCGTTCCTCCTCTTCTCCCGATTAATGTTAATATTGATGATTACTAAATGCCCCCGACAGCAACGCGCATCAGCGGTTTTGCATGAATTTCCCTCTAAAACAACTCTGTCTGGTAACGTTCTGTTATATCTCAGAGCGTGGTGAATGTGCAGGTCACAACTTGTCCACCAGAGCACTGTGGAGTTGTTGGATTGTGTATTTGATGAGTTTGATGTGGGAAACCGAGAAATCCCATTAGCCTCCATAGCGTAGCTCTGAGCAGCTCGCGGCTCTGCTCCTCCGCCGTTCTAAAAATAGCTTGCACCAACAATTAAAGATAACAAACCTACTGCTATGACTATAGGGGTTATGGCAATGGGCCAATTTGCCAAAATGTTGAACTATCCCTTTAAATTCCAGCATATATGATATATACTATATGATATGGTTCCAACATAATCTTTTTATTATTGATCAATGATGAAAGCTGAGCGTTACGAGATTGGACGAATGATTTAAAAGATCCATATTTGGTAAAATGTAATGAGGAGAGTGTAAGGACGAGAGAGGATGGAAAAAGAACAGAGAGAAAACTGGGCAGGAAGAGAAAAAGAGATGAGTTTAGGATCTGACAGCGCACGGAGGAACACATCACCACCGTCTCCACTGGCATTAATCCTCCCACTGAGAAACAGAGCTGAGTGTGTGTGTGTGTGTGTGTGTGTGTGTGTGTGTGTGTGTGTGAGCGGAAGATGAGATGTCTTTCCTCCTCAAGCTTGAAAACCCTTTTTTTGGGGGTAAATTGCTGTCAGCAGGAGGAAGCTAATGGTGCACGCAGGATGATAATGGTGATGACAACGCTGTGCTTTTATTTAAATTGTCCTCGGGCTCATATTCACTGATTCTTCTGGACAAATATTTACATTTCAATCTCTCGGCTAACTCTGTGTCTGTGATATTATCCACAGCAAAGCCACTGAACGAGCCTGTTAAAGATTTACTGTCTGCTCTCCTGTGTCTGTTAATGAATCGGACAAATTGGCTCCAGTGTTACAGAGAGAGACCGACTGCAGTGATTTAAAGCTGCAGCTCCATAAACGCTGGAGATTTAAAATAGACGAGTGAAAAGCAGAGTTGGTGTTTACGTAACTACAGCTGGGGGGGTTTCTGGTCTAATGACGCCTCCCCAGGACCAGTTAAGAGTTCCTCTTTATTGTTTTTTCAATTTTAAACCAACACACAAACTTGTCGAACTTCTCCTGCCTCTTTTAACCCTTCGAGGTCTGAGCCAGTTTTGGTTGTTTTTGAATACTTTTGATTTGACCTTTCATAATAATAATACAATTTATTTCATAGGCGCCTTTCTGTCACTTACAATAGATAAAAGAAGTGCAAAATAAAGAATAAGAACAAACACAAAATTAAAAACAGGTTAAAATTAGACGGTGCAATTAAATTTTTATAGGGAAAAGGCGATCTTAAAGGGATACTTCACCCTATTGTAACGTGATCTGATCATAGACCCTGGAGGGTTAATTATACCAAAATATAGGCTACATCTATTAGAAATGTAAATATACATTGTATATCCATAAATAAGACATCGGATATGGTTAAAGAAGGGTTTTCAAACTAAATGACAGCAGAGGAATAAATAGTGAGTCAAAGTCGTGATAGCATCGACTGAAAAGCTTTTAAAAACCAAGGTTGCAAAGTGCGTCACAGTTTAATAGAAAGATTTAAATGAAATTTGTCAGAGAGATCAAGGCAGAGGGTTACAATGACCTGAATGAGATGAACTGGTCTTTTCAAGATGGAGATTTAAAACGGCTCTGAACGGCTCTAACGTCACTCAGGAGTGAAAACAGGTTTTCAGTCTGAGTGGATGAGCCGTTCAATGGCTGCAGTGAGGGGACACTTATAGAAAATATGACTGGACCGTTTTTATTCAATTTAATGAAACCCAGAGCTGAATCCAATAGTTGCACAATAGAAAATTTACTTTTTTACAAATGATCTTCGTCATTTTAGATATCTTTCAAAACGCCAAACCTGAAATCAGAAAGTGTTCCAGACAGAACGTGGATCGATATGACAGACCACTCACTTGTATATAAGATCTGTAAGAGTTGTGAGGTCTGTCTCTGCGGCTAGTGTGATTGAGAACGACATTATCTTGTTAAAATAATGCAACAATCAAGTAAAAACATAATAAATAGGAACTGATGTCTGACCACAATGAACTGAAGCATTAATTCATATTTACAAGAATCGCAACAGGAGAAATGGAGAAAAAGGACGACAATGTAAAAAGGAAAAGGGTCTAGTGGAAATGTTTTTATTATCACATATAATATTGATAATAAAGTGAGTGTGTCTTGGCCGTGGTTGTTGGATGACATTAGTCTGTGCTCAGTCTTTTTACGGCGGTGGGCGTCTCCTGCTGTAAATGCTGCTCACTCTCCTTCAGAGTAAATATAGAGCTGCTGCCTTTAATAAGAAACTCTGCTCGGTGGTTTCCTGACCTCCTGCTCACATGCTCATTCATACATTTTTACACACTCACTCACACACACACACACACACACACACACTCACACAGATAGAAACAGGCGGATGCACGGTGTGTCATGAGAGAGACATTCCAGTCACGTTCTCCTGACCCCGTTAAATGAAACGCACCCCGACTAACCTCCACATCTGCTGCTGCTGCTGCTGCTGCTGCTGTGCATCGCAGCAGAATGAGGACGTCGTCGTTTATGAATGACCCATATTATCTGTAGTGCATATGTTAACATCCAGGTATTGTTTGTTTGTTTGGTTGTTGTAGCTCCAGTTTTGACCTATTTTTTGGTTTCAGATGAATTTATTTATTGGATTTCTTGTTTTTATTGTTTTGGATTTACTTTTATCTGCCTATATGTCTCTTTTTTCCAACAATATCTTTATTAAATTGTTCATTTACGAAAAAACATTTAAGGTAAACAATAAAAAAGCGAACAAAATGACACATGTGTATAAACTGTTCATATATTGTAGGTTCCAGTATGACAGGCACAGTCGTTGGAGCAGAAAGCATCAAAGGATCAACAGCAACAAAAACCCTACATTGATTTTTCCCATATAACAAACATTTGGTCAATATAACAATCCAAACAAAACTAAACAAAACATGGCGGTCAGAGGGTCTTTGCGATGCATACGACCGCCTATATGTCTCTCAATGTTTCCTTACTGATTAATGGTCGTTGTCTATGTGCATATGGGGAGCTGCAAATGAATTAAGTTGTCTGAACTGAACTGAATCATCACAGGAAAAGTTTGAGTTGACTCATGTTCAGACATTTAATATAATCCACCAGAGTATTTAACTTGCATTGAAATTTCTTTTTTCTTTTTTCATAGAAGAACTACAAATTGATAATCTTTTAGTTGTGCGGATTTTGAGCTTTTGACAGATTTTTAGAAGTAAGAAGATTATTAGGTAATACTCCAGATTGTAAAAGCCATTTTTTGTGGTTTTATTTAACCTTTCGGGGCCTGAGCCTATTTTTTGCCGTTCTTAAATACTTTTATTTTTGCCTTTATATGGCACATAAAAAATGTTTACCATGCCCTCGTTGGCATCTTTTTTTTTCAGCACAGCTTCATCTATATGATCTTTAACTTACTTTATTAACATATTGGGCCCAAAAATCATCAAATCTGAATTGAAAAAATATACTCCAGACGTCTTTGGTATATTCATCATGTATAGTATCAGCTGATTCCACCACTTTTTCCCAAATATATGTAAAAAGAAAAGCAACGTCTTGATGTTGATAGTACAAAGTCTGTCAAAGTCAAAATAAAAACTTGGAGAAAGTTTCAAATCTGCACTTTCCAGTGAAGTTTCGTTTTCACAGCTCATTGAAGACGTCATGTGATGTGATCAAGGACCACAGAGGGTTTATAACAAAGCTGTAATTGATCATAGGATCGACAGTTTACAGTAAATCCCTAATACATAAATATAAACCACACAAACATTACGTGTTTATCTCGACGTCTGATCTTCTCCGTCTTCTTCTCTCCGTCTCCAGTCCAGCCGGCTCACGGCAGCGCTGCAGCGGCGGCCGCCCAACAGGGAGGCTACGAGATCCCGGCCCGTCTGCGGACGCTGCACAACCTGGTGATCCAGTACGCCTCCCAGGGCCGCTACGAGGTGGCCGTGCCGCTCTGCAAACAGGCGCTGGAGGACCTGGAGAAAACCTCTGGACACGACCACCCAGATGTGGCCACGATGCTCAATATCCTTGCCCTCGTTTACAGGTCGGTCAGATTAATCCTTTTATTTATTTTGTTATAATTTCTTTTTAATTGTCTTTCACTGTCATATTAACTAGACATACAGTAGCAAAAAGGAGCATGACAAAAAACAGAAACCAGCGAAAAGCAAACAAACATTAAAAAAAGAAAAAGAAACAGAAAAACTACAATTATAAGAAGGTCAAACAAATCCTCAACTGTGGCGGTGTTTTTTTTAAACAAGACTGTGGGGCCTATTACCGCTGATGTAATCTTACTGTAAGAAAATCAATAGAGATTATTGTGATTAAATGTTTTACCTGCACCTTTTAACCCAGAGTCTAATAATGTAGCTACAGTACAGACGACGTCAGCCATCATTAATATATTTATTAGATGGATCTGTCTGAGTCTCTCTGAGTATGGGGAAGATGATCCTTCAGCCTCCTTGAGGTTTTAATTAAATATCAAAGCCCTGATGTATTGGGGCAACGTTGTATGTTGAGGATTGTGTAGATTTTATTGCGGTTATATTAAATATTTACAACTGTGGTCAGTGTTGGGGCTAATATCCAATTTCCTGGGGGGTGCCTCTGTTTCTGAGCTCACGCTGGCAGCACCTTCCTCCAGCCTGTAAATCCTCTAAACCCTCGGCCTCTCTGACGGTTTTACGAGCCTCGCTGTGATTTTTAGAATGGAGCCGGAGCGTCTTAGTGAATCCTGGGACTGTGTTTTGTTAGATATCAGTGAGAGGAATGTAAGGATGTCACGATTACTTGTTTTCACAGTTCATCGCGGTATAAAACGTCACAATTTATTAATCGTAAAGGTTCCTAAATGCCGTCAGTTTCCAAAAAAGATTTAGTCAGAACCATATCAGCAGATCAGCATGACTCACATGGGACGAAAACAAAGTTACACATGCGGTTGTTGCGTGCGATTTGCAGAACAGAGACGTGACCGAGTGGTGAAACGGCTTCGCCAAACGCCAGCCTGTAAAACATGTGTGAAAAAGTGGCAGCTCAAGGAGGAAATACGTTTAATATCTATCACCACCTGCTAGTGTTGCACCGATACCGATAGAGCTGAGAGCAGCGGAGTTTCCTCTGCTGCAGCTGATCAGCTGACATGTGGTCAAGACGAAGCTACAGAGTAGACCTGTCACTGTCACAGGTGTCTCTCATCTCATCTCATTATTATAGGACTTCAACTTCAGCGCTCTGTCTTCAGACCTGTCCCTGAACATCACACATGGACAGCATGGACCTGCCTGTGTGATTGGTTACTGAGTTTATTAATGTTTACATCAGGCTGCGTTCAACCAATCAGTTTATGCTACTGTTATTTATGTATATACAGTAATCATCATGGTGTAGTAGAAGGAAAGACCATTTCATGTATCAAATCTATTGTGTTGGTCAAGTCAGAGGAAAAATGTTTGGGGTGTGTTTACTGTTCCTAAATGTAAAAATGGGGTTACATTGGAATCTCAACATTATTTAAAGGTTAAATAACGTGGTACTTAAACATTTTTACCAGGTAGGCAATAAAAAAGTTCTACTGGATTATAGTATTAGAAGAAAAAAAGCTCTTATATATATTTTTTTCCAAACTGTGTGGTATCGGAACGGTATCGGTATCGGCCGATACTGCACAGCCGGGTATCGGAATCGGTATCGGGGGCCAAAAAATGGTATCGGTGCAACACTACCACCTGCAGGATACCCACCTGTCTTTATACGTCAAAGTAAAGGTAAATGCACAGATAAATTAAATTACACTGAATTGGATTTAAACTTAAACATTTGTTGATGATGACAATTAACGACTGAATATTTCAAACATTTCCCCTGGAGCATTAATAACTGGTCCTATATTAATAGATACTTGAAATATTTTGTGTGTATAATTAGTAATGTGATTATATTTTGAGTACAAACCTCGGTTTTCAGGTCACAGTTCTGTTCATTTGTTACAGTATGGGAACAAAATGCAAAACATGAATTTGCTTGTTGTTTATTAGGAACTAATGTAAACCAACAATTTACACGTTGTAGTCAAATGTAATTATTGTAACATTATACAAAATATGAAAATAAAAAAGGCTAGAATACTGTTGTTACGTGCTGCCTGGTAATAAGTTAAATACATTATTCTAAAATAAACAAAATATATATGACATAAGCTTTCCAATAAATAAAATATTCTCAAATGAACAAAAAAAATCTAAAATCTCTCCACAGAGACAGGATGTGATGGCGGGTTGAGCCTGTTTTTCTTTGTTTTGTTGTTGTCACCCTCTCAACACCGTGGCAGCTCCCTGGAAGCCGCTGGCTTACAGCGTCGCCCCGACCCGACCGGCCTCTGAATGAGAGCTGGATGCCTTTTTTCTTTTTTCTTTTTTTTTGTGTGTGTGTGTGTGTGTACGTCAGAGGTGGAACAGGGCAAACACAGTCTGACATGAGCAAAGATTTACCGTACAGTAACAGAAGCAGGCGGGTGTTAATTTCCCAGAGGAAAGGACAAAAGAATGACTCACTAGAGCTGAACCAGTATTTTACAGGTTCTTTGCCATGTTTCTTTTTTTCCCCTCCGTCTTCCACAAATCTTATCTGTTGAATAGTCACTCAGACTTCTGATTTAGTTTCCCCGAGGCAGCGAGAGACTGTGGGAACTCCTGCAAAGCTATTTCCACCGTGTCACCTGGAATGAATGGGCTGTTAGTGGAAATAAGTCGACATAGTTTATGTATGTCTTGTCTCTTTGTCTCGGCTCCTCTGTCACTCTGTTCATCTCGTGTCTTTCTGTCTCTGTTGGTTTGCTTCTGTGTGGACAGGGATCAGAACAAATACAAGGAAGCAGCCAACCTGCTGAACGACGCTCTGGCCATCAGAGAGAAGACTCTGGGCCGAGACCATCCAGCTGTGAGTTCATCTTCCTTCCGCTGTTTTTACTGCACAGAACAGTTGAAATCCGATTTTCTATTCTGTTTTCTAAGGGCACTTTGTCCTTGGAAATATAAAACAAAAAACAAATAGTTTGACATTTCAGGAAAAGGTCAATACCATTGTTTTTTTTGTGTGGTAAAATGTGTAGCTACAGCAAATCAGACAGTAAGGCAATGCAAATTTATTTTATATACACCAGGGAATTCAAAGTGCTAGAAATACATTAAAATCAAAACAGAAAAATACATTAAAAAAGGAAAAGAAAGAAGCAAGACAGTAAAAGACAATACTACTGTAGCAATTAGAATGATTAAAATCATTAAAATGATATAGTGAATTTAGCTGAAAGTTGTAGCAAATAATAAAGTTTTCAACCCTGTCTTAAGTTAAAGTAAACCTGTAGTTTTCTGAGAGTTTATGTATTCACAGTCTGATTTACTTCTTGTTGAACTGAGCCAGATAAAAAGTTGTTTCCACATACAGTATTTCTAGTCTTAACGCTAAACTAAACTAAGCAAAGCAGCTTCTGGCAGCAGAATCGTATTTATTATAGTTATAAGATTGGTATTGATCTCCTCATCTCTCTCCTAGTTAAGTGTATTTCCCCAAATGTCAATTCATTCTTATGATATAAAAAACACTAGGCAGTTATTGGAAACAGAAAATAAACATCCACTATAATTTTACTTTCTATTTTCTCCAACTCTTCTTCGACTTCTCCAAGGTAATAGCCTAACACCTTACCTTCAACTCTTTTCTCTGTAGCTATTTATGGCTGCTGCATCGTCCCTGTTTGCCCCTCAGGGATCAATAAAGTTAATTCAGAAATGTTTTTTTTCCAGTTTCCCCTCAGGTAACACATTTAACAACACAGGCAGTCAGAGCTGCTGCCAAACTACTGTTTGATTTATAGCTGTGTGGCATCGAAGAAGAATAACGTCAGACAATTACAAATGAAAATGGAATAAAATACCAACAACAATAATAAAAGATAAAACATAAATAGATACAGAGACGAACAGGGAAACAAATGCATGCAACGGGCAAATAAACACAACAAATAACTGTAAAATAAAACACTGTACAGGTGCTAAGTAATGTAAACAAAGTGAGTAATGCAACACTAAGTACCTTTATATAAATTATTAAAGGACAGCTTCACCATTATTTATAATATACAATTAAGCTGATAAAAGGTTGAAATGGATTTCCTGTTGTGTTGATGCATTTTAAATGAAACTCCTCTCAAACAGCACTAAATGTATTTGTCCCAGTCTGTGATGGTGGCGACTGGGATGTGAAGTGAACTCATCAATAATTGACTGAGGCCGAGTTCTCAGATCCATTAACCTCCCGTCCGTCCGTCCGTCAGTGTGACTGTAAACAAACTGTGTTAACCCCCCGGCAGGCTTGTGTCTCCACTGTCTGGACCGACATCAGCCTCCACTGTGTGACGCCGAGGTTAGCCCCTCCCACAACCACCACCGACCTCCCACAACCTCCAATCCCTGATCCTTGTTGATTTATTTTGCCATTCAGAAGAAATCATAGCCATGGCACCGGTATCACCAGTTGCTCATCAATAATTCACCGTCTCCTGATTCTTCTCTTGTTTTCTGTCAGAATCCAGTTCCTCCTCTTATTCTCCATCTATTAAATCTCACCATCTTCTGGATGTAGATTGTTAAAGGGATACTTCAACATTTTTGGCAAATTGGCCCATTGCCATAATCCCTATAGTCATAGCAGTAGGTTCGTAACCTGGTGCAAGCTATTTTTAGAACGGCGGAGCAGAGCCGTGAGCTGCTCAGAGCTACGCTACGGAGGCTCATGGAATTTCTTGGTTTCCCCCATCAAACTCATCAAATACACAATCCACGAACCTACTGCTATGACTATATTTTGGCCAATTTGCCAAAATGTTGAACTATCCCTTTAAATGGATTTTGAGAGCCAGACTTTATTATTAATTATTAATTTAAGATGAAATGGCCTGGAGCTGTGCCAGGTGGGCAGCAGCAGCAGCAGCAGGTGACGATGACTCATGCAGACATGAAAACTGTCACTTTCCAATGTTGATTGTCTAAATAAGTGGAATAAGTAGAGAGTCTCAGCTCAGTCTCAGCTCCTCACACGGTTCATTCAACCATAAACCTGAACCAGCTGCAGTCTGATCAGGGTTACAGAGGAATGCCTCTGTGCTGGAGAGAACAAAAGAAACCTCACGCCTACACAAGACCTGGTTTTCTGGTCTGAAAGTGGACTAGAAAAAACCAGGAAGAGGTTTTTCTTTTTTTTTTTAAACTTTTGGACGTACACAACATTTTTCACACAGGGAGTGGCTTTACACTCACTAATTTGTGAATGTCTCCATATCACCTGCTGTGTTTTAACAGAGGCCTGTTTCTACTGTATGAAACCGCTGAGAGCTTGTCCACATGAACACAGATTTAATGAATCTGCATACGTTTCGGTGTTTATTCCGGACAGAAACTGTGTTTTAGGGAGGTGAAAACGGGTCCCAGAGTGGGAAAATCTGAAAACGCTGCGCCAGTGTTTTCGTGTAGACACCAAAAAAGGATCTTTAGTGAAGCGATGATGTCATACCCCACACCGCTAGACGTTACAGTCTGTGGACGTAAAGGTAACAACAACAACTCGGACACCGCGGCTGAATCTTGCTCTTTAAATCATCAGCATCATCATATTTGCTCTGACACGACTCCCAGTCAACATTTAATCCACTTCTAATGTTTGGAGTTTGAATCCAGCGGAGAAGCTTTCTGTCTTTGGTGTTTATGTGTGGCAGCGGTACAGTGCCATACACAGGCCTGGTGAACTGTATGTATGACAGCGTTTTCAGCCGTTTGCAGCGGATCTGTGTTTACGCGGATATTTCTTGAAACGGTGTCGTGTTTACAGAGATTTTTTTTCAAAGTGAACAAGAAAGAGGTGGTTTTGGGTGAAGCTCCATTTCTGTGTGGACGACGAGGTCTCAGCAGATCAGATCCAGGTCTAGGACCAGACCCTATGGTGAAAGTTATAGACGCTTTGTCGTTGTCTCATCTGATCTGTAGCTAAAACATGAAACACATGTTGGTCTTCATGTTCTCTGTTGGTTGTGATTTTAAAGCTGAACTCTCCAGGTCTGGTGTCTCCTCCTCAGTGTCTCTAACCCTCCTCTCCTCCATGTGCGTTTGTTTCCAACAACGAAGCCGGTGAGAAATCAATCCATGGAGCGGTGGATAACGTTATTTATCATCTACCGTGTTACCATCTGTGTAGTCTTATCTGTCATCAACAAGAGATTACGGGTTACGGGTTAGCGCGTTACGTTTGTGTGGCGGTGTCGCCATGGAGACGAGAGCTGGGACACCGGGTCGGAGGCTCTGATCTTACAAGGTTGGTTTTCAGCCAAGAGACGCTAGGTGGAAGGCAGATAGCCTCCATTCTCCCTGGAACTAGTTACTAGTCATTGATTTAACCAGAACTAGGACTCTGGAGCTGGAGACAAGGGACACATGGAGCAGAGTTAAGGTGGAAATCCTGCAGAGTTCGTCTTTACAGTGGAGTCAATGAACCAAAAGTTCACCAAAAGTCGGAGGCTCTGATCTTACAAGGTTGGTTTTCAGCCAAGAGACGCTAGGTGGAAGGCAGAGAGCCTCCATTCTCATCACAATTACTCAGAAGTTGTTTTAATTAAGGTGAAAAATGTTGCATAGTTTCCTCTTTAAAGCCGTGGTGGTGAAGTGAAGTGGTTTCTTTTAGACGCAGGCAGAAGTGAGGAAGCATGGATGAAGCTTCAGGAAAAGAAAAGAACCGGTAGAGCTCTTTCCTTCCTCTCCCTTCGCTCTATCACTGTTACTCCACCTCTTGTGTCTTTCCTGGATGATCCCTCCTCCCCCCTTCCCCTCTTCCTCCTCCTCCTCCTCCTCCTCTTCCCACCACCACCTAACCCCTCTGCCCCTTCCCACCTCCGGTCCACATGGCCACCAGATCCTGGTCTGAATCAGAGATCAGAGGTGACCTGACCTGCAGGCGCCTCCGTCGTCCCCTTCCTCCTCCTCTTCCAGTGCACGACGTGTTGGAGATTCATGATGCAGCTGATTGGGATCAAATTACAGCCGACCATAATCACTCACTGTTTCTGCACTCCCTTCTCTCTCTCTCTCTCTCTCTCTGTCTCTCTCTTGCGGTTGCACACGTGGGGTGAAGATGAGGATGATGATTGATTGAAGGTTTTGAACTAATGACCTGAGAGTTAAATAAGAAAATGTGTCTGTGTGTGTATCCGTCAGGTCGCTGCCACCCTCAACAACCTGGCCGTCCTGTACGGGAAGAGAGGGAAGTACAAGGAGGCCGAGCCGCTGTGCAAGAGAGCGCTGGAGATCAGAGAAAAGGTGGGTCAGAGATTTTATTTTATTTTTTTATTTATTTTATTTGCACAATTGTAGAATCAACAAAAGAAATGAAATAAAAAATAAGAATAAAACATGTGCAGGTGAAGTAGAAACCCACTCTGGGCTTATCTTTGAACCTCAGCGATAAAAGTTAATTACACAAATAACAAAGCGAAACAAAAGAATAACATCAATATACTTTAATAGCATTTACAAACAATACAAAATAGAATAGAATAAAATAAAGGAAGCAACAATTAATTGTAAGTTTAAATAGAAACAAAAGAAATAATAACAAATTTACAAGGCATTAATTACAGAATCCGAATCATGTACAACAAATGTTTTGTAATCTGCTTTTTTTTTTGTTTCATTTTGAATCTGAGCAAAGACAGAGATTTAGTAAATACATACATATTTCTGTTCGACAACAGGTTGATCATCACACACAACACTGAAACACATTCAGTAGTAGTTGACCAAATTAAGAAATAAGGAAGCTCCAACAGATTTTCAATCTCAGTTCACTTAAGTTTACTTTCACTTCACTTTCTGACAAACTCGGTGTCCTACTTCGACAAACACCAAACTAAACACTGACATGTTTTCCCATGAGTCACCGCTGGTTTTAAAGGCAGAAGAACGAAGGACGAACGCACCTGAGGACGACAACTAAGACGACAAGGTGAAATGTTTGGGGACAGGAGAACCAGACACTTCTACGTAATTCTCTAAAAAAATCTGTCTGAAAGTTAAATAAAGTTTCTGGATCCACTTAAACACCAAAGATGAAAGAAGAAAGAGGAACTTCACAGATCTTTTTTTTTAAAAAACACATCAAAGTTTGTTTCCAGGTGCAGCTGTGCATCAGTGTGATCATTTCTAAAGTAAAGTTCAAAATGACATCGGATGGACAGATAAAAACCAGTAAAAGTTCACAGTTTCGAGGCTTCTGTCATTCATTCATTCATTTATTCAATCTTAGTTTAAACTTGATTGTCTAATGAGAGCAGTTTCAACACTAAAACCTAGAATCTGCAGATATTTGACTTAATAAGAGACTGAATAACTAATTGTTCTGTCTCTAACGATCCAGTTGTCGCTCTTTTCCCTCTTTCCTTGAGGCGGTTTGGTCCAGGTCATTCCCGTTTCCTCTTTTTATCTCGGTAGCTTTGTGCTTTTCAAAGGAAAGGTGTATAACGGTGCAGCAGCCTCCTCCTCCTCCTCCTCCTCCTCGTCTTGGGAGAGCTTCATTATTTAATCTGATGTGTAGTTGGAGCTGCTCAGCGATCCTCCGGTGCAGAAGACGAAGCTCTTTATTCATTCCTGACTGACTCTGTCCTCAGCCCTCGACTTTGAACAAACCCTCCTTCTGCCTCCGCTTCAGAATGAGACATCAGCTTTGGTTAAGCTGAATGATTTTTTATTTATTTTATTTTTCTTTATGCTACTTAAACTCGAAGGATAATGCTTTAGCTTAAGCTGGAAGACTTGAGCCTGGAAGTTTTCCTGCGCTGGATTGTCAGTGAGAGGCGGATGAGGCAGAGCTGCTGAATCAGACGGATTTGTCGTTTCTCAGCTTCTCACCGAGTTCGGCCTCAGCAACACCGGAGACGAGGGGAAGAATTTATAAGCTGCTGCTACTGAAGCTTTTCACTGTTGTGTTTGAGTGGAAATTTATACACCTTTAAAAATACATAAAGACACTGAGTATAAAGTAGGATATATATTATTTTCTGGCACAGAGCTTTACAGATTTAATCCTGATACTGATCGTAGATATTTTTGTCATTAACCTCTGCACTGAATATAATTACAATGTCATTTTTTTTAATTGAACTCTCACATAACTTGTCAATTAGCTACAAGATTTCATTCACTGAAAGATAATACTGAAGATATTTAACTGTTGCATGAACCTAAATCATGTTAAATTTAAATTTTGGTGGGTGACTGCTTTGTTGTGACATCACAAAGTGACAGGAAGTCCTGACGGCTGGTTTTAAGGCTCAGTTTCTGAATACAGGCTGTGTGCATTTCTCTGTGGACTGAGGCTTTGATACTTTCACAGTATTAATATAGAACCTAGAGCTGCTTTATAATCACACTACACATGGACATCTACCTTTATTGTATGGAGCTTTAATACAAACATCTACTTTTATACTGTATGGAGCTGTGATAGAAACAGTATCTTTATGCAACACGGGACATTTAAAACATTATAAATGTGTAAAGACTCAGCTCACAAGTTCAATACAAGTTTTATTATAAAACTGTCTTTATGTGACGCAGTTAATAGGAAAAAAAATTCACTGCTTTGTCTGCTCTCGTCTTTTACTCTTTGCTTCATCTCAGTTTTACCCACTGTGGTTTTATTTCTCAGTGTTCATGTGGCTCTAGCAGCAGCAGCTCCTTTATTCTCTGTCTTCTTCCCTGACACTTCTTCTTTTCTCTCTCTCTCTCTCCTTCTCTGATCCCTCTCCTTTCTTTATGCATCTCTCTTACTTGCTGCTCATGACTGAAAAGGCTTTATGGCTTTTCTTTTTTTTAACAAACAGGAAAAAGCTTACACTCCTCTTGTATCCAAATGAATGCAAACAAACATGTGTTTTTTTTTTCACGGTTCTGCCTCTTTTTGCTTGTGCGTGCACAGAGGAGGATTTCGTTTTCAGTGGTAGATGCTGTTTTTCTACTGTATTCAGCGGTTCCTTTTATCAAACAGGTCAATAGTCCATCAGTGTGGCACAGTGTGAGCCGTCACTCCAGCTGCCGTCTGAGTCGTGGCCCAAATTAAAGGTTCATGCAGGTCGTGTGTGTGTATGTGTGTGTGTGTGCACTCACTGATATCGAAAGAAGTTTCTGTGTAATCGGGAACAGCAAGTAGGTCAAGGTCAAAGCCACATGGCAAGAGATGAAACAGAAAAATGTCCACATCGGCAAACACCTTTCGTCTTTTCCTGTAAATCCAGAATGACGACACTACACTGGACATGGACGGTTAAAACTGGGTCACACGTTTAATTAATTAATTTATTCATTCATTCATTTAATCAGTTCATGTGTCAGGGACGCACACGACACAACATATACTTAAAAACTGACAATTAAAGCAACATAGACGATGATAATGACTTAGAATAAGACTCAAGAGCATCAACTTAAGTAACAACTTTTAAAAAAACAATGCTACATTTGCCTCAGAGTAGAAATATGGTCAAAGAAATGCTGACAATATACCGTATATATACCATATTTGCATAGATGTACAACTTCTCCAGTGTCAATACTACTGTAGGCATGGGCTGGTATGAGATACTGATGGTATGATAAATATCATGGTTTCACGGTTTGCAGTATTGCGATTACAGCTCAAAAATGTGTTGTTTTGAATTGTCTGGGTAAAAAAAAAAAAGGTACAAGTTTTCCATTGAACATAGTTTTAAATTTTTTAATAACATATAGAATATTTGGATCATTAGTAAATTAAAAAAAGTAATTGTATTCTTCGTTTAAGGGAGGCTCCCAGAGTGGGTAAATCTTAAAACGCCGCCACCACAACAGATTTTTTGTGAAATTATGAAGTCTCTAACCTCTAACGTAACAACAACAATAATGAGCAACTACTGTCGGGTCCCTCAGACACATTTGTTAAATCGGCATCGAGCAATGATAATGTTTGTATTTTGAATGCAGCGCGCAAGATTTCCACGTCTTCTTCTCTTGTTGTTGGTGTGTTTGAGTGGCAGCGTTATACTCATTACATATTCTCTTTGACGAGACATAAAAAAAACAGCTCGTATTTTCGTGGTTTTGCAACTGTGACTTTTTCATAGTGGGTATACCTTGAGCCTGGTAACCCATGCCGACAGTAGTCACGACACAGAACAGAAACCCCAGTCGGCTCCTGGCTCCAGTCTGGTGATAATTTGTCACCTTGGACACGAGCTGTCGACCAAATGGCGCATGCCGGACACACAGGCTGGTGTTTTCTTTTGATGCAGCGAGCGTTGTTTTAACCACCTCACCCCCCCTCTTCTCTCTCCTCCTTTTCTTCTTCTTGTTTCCGCCCCAGGTGCTGGGGAAGGACCACCCCGATGTGGCCAAGCAGCTGAACAACCTGGCCCTGCTGTGCCAGAACCAGGGCAAGTACGAGGAGGTGGAGTACTACTACATGAGAGCGCTGGAGATCTACCAGACCAAGCTGGGCCCCGACGACCCCAACGTGGCCAAGACCAAGAACAACCTGGTGAGACGGGATGGAGCTGTAACATGTCACTCTTATGCTGCGTTCAAGACAACTCAGAAATTTATGAGTTTAAAGGGATAGTTCAACATTTTGGCAAATTGGCCCATTGCCATAACCACTATAGTCATAGCAGTAGGTTCATTACCTTTATTTGTCGGTGCAAGCTGTTTTTAGTACGGCAGAGCCGCAAGCTGCTCAGAGCTACGCTAGGGAGGCTAATGGGATTTCTTGGTTTCCCTCATCAAACTCATCAAATACACAATCCAACAACTCCAAAACGCTCTGGTGGACAAGTTGTGACCTGCACATTCACCACGCTATGAGATAATAATAGAACGTTACCAGACAGAGTTGTTTTAGAGGGAAATTCATGCAGAACTGCTGATGCACGTTGCCTTCAGGGACAGTTTTTCATCAAGCAGTCTCTGTATTTACCTCGAAAACAACTCTGTCTGGTAAAGTTCTGTTATTATCTCATAGCGTGGTGAATGTGCAGGTCACAACTTGTCCACCAGAGCGTTGTGGAGTTGTTGGATTGTGTATTTGATGAGTTTGATGAGGGAAACCAAGAAATCCCATTTGCCTCCGTAGTGTAGCTCTGAGCAACTTGCCACTCTGCTCCGCCGTTCTAAAAAATAGCTTGCACCGACAATTAAAGGTAACGAACCTACTGCTATGACTATAGGGATTATGGCAATGGGCCAATTTGCCAATGTTGAACTATCCCTTTAATGGTTGAAAGAAGCAATTTATGTTTATTTTGGAAGCAGATGAAGATGCATGAAAACATTGACAAATAACTTTTGTTTCCATTCTTCCAATTCTTTGTAATCATTTCATTCATCCAGTCTCGATAGTTTTTTAAATATATTTTAATATTTATTAAACCCTTGATCCCACCAAGGTTATTATAGTTTTAAAATTTTCATTAGTTTTAGTGAGTTCAACAAGTGATGAAGCCGTTTTAGTTTAGTTTTTATCTTTTAAGGAATTGACTAGTTTTTATTTAGTCTTAGTCTAAGTTTTAGTTTTTCAGGTATTAGGATTATTCAGACCTCTGAAGATGAACTTCCAAATTTGTGGGATTTTTCCCTTTTAGTTGCATCTCATAATGTGAGAATTGTGAAAAATGAATGAATTGAACGGTGTCAAACTCCATTCTTCGGATCTTGTTTTTCGAATGGCGAGTTGTCATGAACGCAGCATTATCCCTGTGTGTGATTGTTGAAGCTGAATATTTGCATTTGATTGTGTGTTTTTCCTGCTGTAGGCGTCCTGTTACCTGAAGCAGGGCAAGTTCAAGCAGGCGGAGACTCTTTATAAAGAAATCCTCACCCGTGCTCACGAGAGAGAGTTTGGCTCTGTTGACGGTACGAAGACTGGACAAACACACACACACACACACACACACACACACACACACACACACACACACACACACACACACACACACACTCACTCTGTAAACATTGCAGCCACAGTGACTTAAATCAGTACAAAACAAACATTCAGACTTCCCTGTCTGTACATCTTCTATAATCCCTTGCTGTTCTCTTTATTCGAACTTAAAGGTCAGTATGTTCAGGCTGCCGACAAATATAAACAAAAACAACCTTTTCAGCTGAAGAAGATGAACCCTTCTCCTCCAGACTTCATAAAAACTTGTCCCATCTCCTGCTGCTGCTATTTCGCCCAGCGAACCGTTGTCAGAGCTCATCTGTGTCGCGTTGTTTCTCTGTGTTTCCATGAATTTTGTGCGTTTCCCTGCAGATGAGAACAAACCGATCTGGATGCATGCTGAGGAGAGAGAGGAGCAAAGCAAGGTGAGCATCTGCAAACTGTTTGAATTTATAACATCTACCTTTATACTGTATGGAGCTTTAACACAAACATTTACCTTTATTTTGAAGGAGCTTTGATACGAACATCTACCTTTATTTTGAAGGAGCTTTGATACAAACATCTACCTTTATTTTGAAGGAGCTGTAATACAAACGTCTACCTTTAGCAGTATATTTTTTTGGCATTTTTGCCTTTTATTTGATAGCACATAGTGAGATAGACAGGAAAGGAGGAGGCAGAGAGAGGGGGAACGACATGCAGGAAAGGTCTGCCCGACACAGGATTCGAAACGGGGACGCCTGCGTTGAGGACTGTAGCCTCTACATGGGGCGGCGGCCGCCTTAACCACTGCGCCACGCACCGCCCCTCAAACGTCTACCTTTATGCAACACAGGACTTTTAAAACCTTAAAAACCTAAATATGTAAAGAAAGAGCCGTGCGGAACTGAAAAACCCTCTCAGCTCACTAGTTGAATACTAGTTTCATTATATCTGTAGTAAAGTCGGCACAAAGAAAAAGTCTCAGCCACAGGCTCAGAGAACATGTTTAAGCACCAGTGACAGCAGCATTAAACTCCTCTGACAGTTTTATGATCGTATTTAAGATGAAATAGGAATGATTGACTCTACAAAGAGCCGGATTAAGCAGATTAACTCTGAGTAATAACCATCCAGTGCTGATGATGGCGAAGACTCCCTGACTTCTTCAACTAGGAGTTTATTTCGTCACGGTTTAAAACGTTCCCTTGTTCAGAGGAAGGAATCCTGACCCGACTATAATCCCACCACTAAGTACCTCTTCGCTGCCTCTGGGTCTCCTTCCTTTTACAGCAGGAGTCAGTTCACTGTTCAGTTTATAGGTCTGTGCTTCTTGTGCAGACTTAACTACGACTTTAACGTGTGTTTTGTGTGTGTTGTTGATCCTTTAAAGCACGTTCTGGTAAATGATGATGATGATGATGATGACCATGGGTTTTGTCTTGCAGGGGAAGCAGAAGGACGGCTCACCGTTTGGAGAATACGGAGGCTGGTACAAAGCCTGTAAAGTCGACAGGTCAGTGTGTAAATGATGAGTTCAGTGTCTGAGAAAAGATGGGAAATGTTAGAGGTTCCTAAATTATTGAATTAGATCCTAGATCCTGTCTCATTTTTATTTATTTAGATTAGGGACAGCGTCTGTAGTACATGAGAAATACATAGAAGAACCATAGAAGACCTAATACAAGGAGTTACACCAAGAGGAGCAGGATACTGACTTAAAGGGATAGTTCAACATTTTGGCAAATTGGCCCATTGCCATAATCACTATAGTCATAGCAGTAGGTTTGTTACCTTTAATTGTCGGTGCAAGCTATTTTTAGAACGGCGGAGCAGAGCCACGAGCTGCTCAGAGCTACGCTACGGAGGCTCATGGGATTTCTTGGTTTCCCTCATCAAACTCATCAAATACACAATCCAACAACTCCAAAACGCTCTGGTGGACAAGTTGTGACCTGCACATTCACCACGCTATGAGATAATAACAGAACGTTACCAGACAGAGTTGTTTTAGTGGTAAATACAGAGACTGCTTGATGAAAAACTGTCCCCGATGGGAACGTGCATCAGCGGTTTTGCATGAATTTCCCTCTAAAACAACTCTGTCTGGTAACGTTCTGTTATTATCTCATAGCGTGGTGAATGTGCAGGTCACAACTTGTCCACCAGAGCGTTTTGGAGTTGTTGGATTGTGTATTTGCTGAGTTTGAGCCAAAATGTTGAACTATCCCTTATCAAAGAACATACACACCCAAGTACAATGAAACAAAACCAAAACAAAGAAAACAAAATTACCTCCGGTGTAGTAAATATCAAAATCAGCAGTGATCATAACAACAAAAGAAAAGAGAGAAAAGAAAATAATGTGTCGACCTGTGTTTGCCAACATTTTAAAACATTACTTTGTCAGTTTTTCCATTTTCTCTCTTGTTAATCATCTATAAATAATTATAAATTCTCTTCTTCTTTTACCAAAACATTTCCCTGTGATGATGACATCGTTCTCCTCTGTGTTTTTCCCTGCAGCCCCACGGTGACCACCACCCTGAAGAACCTGGGCGCCCTCTACAGGCGGCAGGGAAAGTTCGAGGCGGCAGAGACTCTGGAGGAAGCTGCCATGCGTTCCAGAAAGCAGGTGTGGTCTGTGGGTGATGTGACTAATAACACAGGATTCCTAGCCGAGGTTTTTCCTTTTTTTAAACGTCACTGTGGCCGTTAAAGAGGCAGAGATTATTATTATTATTATTATTTTAACTTTTATTTATTCTCGAAGACCATACAATGGTGTAGAGAGAACGACAAATACAGCAAAGAGTGAGAGTTTACATGAGAAAATATTAGGAAACAAGTAAGAAAAGTCAAACAATCATGATCAGGTACAGTTTGAACTGCTGTACTGATGGGAGAGATTCTAACTTTAAAGGGATACTTCACCCAAAATCAATATTTCGCCAATTGTCTTCTCACCGTCATGCCATGGAAGGGTTTGTTACTTCATATTCCATTTGTCAGAACTGAGCTGAGTAAAATGTCCTTCTCTCACAATGTATCTTACACATGGAACAATCTGCTTTCTACTCAACATCATGCCAAGGAAGGGTTCGGAGAACTTTCAGAGTCGTCAAAACTCAAGCAAAAAAGTTCCAGGGGGGGTCCGGCTGGCAACGGATTTTCATATAATGGCGGCGGATAGAGTTCACTTTTGAATGGTCCAAAATACACACTATGAAACATCCAGATACCTCCATACTGCTCGTCTGTACTGACCCAAGTGTCCTGAAGCCGCCACATGAAAAAGTTGTTCGGAAAAAGTTAATTTCAATCTCTGTTTTTATCCTTGTTGTAGCAGTAGCTCCCAGTGGCTCTGTTGATGTTGGTTCGTCGTTGTAAACCATTGGATGTATGATGTAAACACGGAAGAACATCTCGCAGCAAATCCCACGCAGCCACTGGGAACTACTGCTACAACAAGGCTAAAAACAGAGATCAAATTACATTTTTCTGAACAACTTTTTCATGTGGCGGCTTCAGGACACTTGGGTCAGTACAGACGAGCAGTATGTTTCATAGTGTGTGTTTTGGACGATTCAAAAGTGAACTCTATCCGCCGCCATTATATGAAAACCCGTTGCCAGCCGGACCCCCCCTGGAACTCCTAAAGAGTTTTGGTGACTCTGAAAGTTTTCCAAACACTTCCTTGATGCATGACGATTGGTGAAGTATCCCTTTAAGATTTTCTGCAGATGTGTACGGTGCATTGTGAGAGAAGGACATTTTACTCAGCTCAGTTCTGACAAATGGAATATGAAGTAACAACCAGTTCTTTCAGAGTTAACAGAGATGATAAATAAGGAGGCGATAACAGTGACAGGGCTTTGAAAATGAATAAAAACCAACGCTGTTGTCTCTTACTGTCAGAGATGACCAGCCGAGATGGAGATAGATGATGATGAAGAGCAGAAAATGTATATTCTGGTGTAAGATCAGTGCAACAGAGTCTCAGGATGCTGGAAGCCTGGAGAGCAGCTTTTTTTTTAAAAACTTGGCTCTGAGGGTTCGTTACTTATTAAACTTAATGTGGTCTCCCGTGGAGATAAGACGTGGGAGGCAGCGGAGACGCCCTGCAGCTTTTATCATGATTTAGGATTTCCTCCCAGGGTTTCATGAGCTGAGGAAGAGTAGCACACACACATGGAGCAGCTGGATTCCTGTGGTGCTGCAGTAGTTTCAGCTGGAGAGAGTAAAATCACATTATGGCAGTTAAACTGTAGATACTTTACCTGTGCAGAAAGCTCTGGGTTGTACTTATGTGTATTTATTCACATTACTAACAAATAGCAGGCATTATTTTTTAATTTTTTCATCATTGCACGCTCTCATGTTTAAGTTGAGAAGCAGAAACTTGATAAACATGGTCATAGTATAAAGAGAAAGGTTGTTTTATTTTCATCTAGACTTAGTTTTTAAAGAGGTACAGTAACACAAACACTCAGGCTCTACAGTTTGTTGTCCTGTTGCCCAGTGCTTTTCCTCTCTTGAATTATTTATGTGGCAGACGGGCTGATAGGAAACAGTCTGTACAGCAGTCTGTGGTCCAGCCGTATCGTTTGTTTCAGCTTTAATTACAACTAGGGCCCGACCGATATGGATTTTTTGGGGCCGATGCCGATGCCGATTATTAGGGGGGAAAAAATCCGATAACCGATTAATCGGCCGATTATTATTATTTTTTTATAAAGTTTTACAATTTTATTAATTTAAGTAATATATCTACATATATAAATTAGGGCTGCCAAATTTTCATTGGTCAATTGGTTGCAGGAAAAAACAACAACATTTGGAGTACTGTCTTGTCAAAATTAAGTCAAAATCAATATGACTGAACTGTGAAAGGCTATAGGGCTTTTATTTTGAAGGGCCAGATACAGGAAGTCTAAGTCATGACACGTGACACTTTTTTGTTGTTGTTGTTGTTTTTACACGGCATGGCGGTCTCTCTCTCGCTCTCTTTTTTTTTTTTTTTTGAAAAGCGACTTTTTCCAGTGTTGTTCCAGACGTTTCTGGTTTGTTGATCTTGAAGTGGAAGCACGTATCACCGCTGTTAGCGGGTGCTGCCGCGAGCCCCGGTCCCACAGCGCTCAGTGTGTCACGGAGCAGAGACATGATTGTCCCGCTGCAGTCAGAGACCCGCACCGCCGCCGCCCCCCACACAGCCTGAGCTCAGTCACTCACCCTCCTCATCCACTGTGTTTATTGATAAACGGGCATACTGCCGGTAATAACTGTAAAACATATTGACGGATATATTTTGAATTGTGTCTATGTTATGCCGGATTTTGTTAATAAAAATTGAGATTGAAAAAAAAAACAACTGTAAAACCCGACCGGCTTGTTGTTGAATCTCGGACCCAACACGGCCGGAGTCACGAGCATTAATTAATTAATTCACAACCCGACCGCGGTGTAAAAAAAAGAAAAAAGAAAAAAAAGTTAAAAGAAAGCCAGCAGCAACACTGGTTTTGAGACAGTTAACAGTTAATCAAGTTGTTAATAAGCTGTGTGATGTGTGTGAGTGACAAGGCTATGGCGGAGCGTGTCCTGCTGCAGATCAGTCACTCTGCTGTGTGCTGTGAGGTGGTTAGTGGATAGTGGAGAGAGAGGACGCGCCCTCTACAGGATAAATAACCTAATGTCGGGGGATCTTTTCAAATGGGGGAACATTTTCAAAGTAAAACCAAGTCTTATTCCCTGCATTTTATTTCTGAAAATATCGGCGACAATCGGCGAGTTTTGGCCGATTATCGATTATTCTCAAACGGGCTATAATCGGCCGATTTAATCGGCTCGCCGATAAATCGGTCGGGCCCTAATTACAACTGAGGCCGCTCCACTGCCGATTTGTTTCTACACAGAAAACCCTCCTGAATTTAGTTTCCAGTCGTAAGGAAAACTATTGTCCAGTCCACTATTTTAGCTTCGTGTTTACACTGGTTGTGATGTCATAAAACGTATTATCTGCAGGTTTAACATTTAAACAACTCAAACTTATTCACTTTATTGATTAGAGTGAGACGTAAACACAACTTATTGATTAACACAGTTCACAGTTATTCCTTTATAAAAAAAAAAAAAAAGGTTTCAGGAGGCAGATCTTTTTATTTATTTTTTTATTCATTTTCGTTTAGTAACACACACATATGCACCAACTGGGCACAAAACATACAGAATAACATAACATGACAAGGATTAAGTAATACAGCACAAGTCAACACAAGCACATCATACATATAAAAAAAAAAAAACATAAAGATGGTGCTTGGAAAAAGAAAAAAACATTTTCTATGAAAGGTTTGACCTTCTCTTTGCCATCTATATGAAATCGGGTCTTAGAGTCGACACATAGCTGAGTCACTTTGACCAGTTTTCTTCAAAAATATCAGTTTGGTTCCTCAGTTTGCCGTACAAACATGGCGGCGCAAGATGGCGACACTCTCTAAAGCAAGACCCTTGTTATATGTAGATATAAAAGAAGAATGATAAGGCTACAAAAACCAAACAAATTTTATGTTATAGCGATTATACACTTACACTAATATATTCATGGGGAGTATGTTCAGATTTTAACAATAAACCTTAACAATTATTACACACTGGATCTTTAAATACATTTTCCGGCCTCATGGACCCAAAGAATCTCTCTCCAAAATAAAATGGAGCCACAGAGGTGCAGCTCCAAAAAAAAAAAGAAAATGATTTGCTGATGTGACGTCGTCCAACAGCAACAGAGAGTCTGATTCGTCTGATATGAATAGTTGTTCTTTTGTGCTGAAGCAGGAGTGAGATCACGCTGCCTCTGCTGCTGAGTCAGTTCCTGCTGCCGATGTCAAACGTAAAGTGTGTGTGTGTGTGTGTGTGTGTGTACGTGTGTGTGCCAGGGCCTGGGTTCAGTGCAGCAGGTGGTAGAAGTCTATAGCTTTAATATTAATTGGATTGGATGAATTGGTTCTTGTTGTCAGCTGTGCATGTGAGTGACGAGCTGCAGGTGGCAGAGGTGCTCAGCTTCTGCTTTAATTGGATTAGTTGAATTGGCATTTATTGCTGCCTTGTGTTTGTGTGTGTGTATCTGTGTGTGTGTGTGTCAGGGTCTGGACAATGTGCACAAGCAGCGCGTGGCCGAGGTCCTGAGCGAGCCCGAGGCCCGCGAGAAGCAGCGCAGCCGCGAGAGCCTGACCTCCTCCTCCGACACGGTGAAGTACGAGAGCGGGCCGGACGGTGGCGAGGAAGTGAGTATGAGCGTGGAGTGGAACGGGGTAAGTACAGTACACAGCCCTCCACACGTCACTGAGAGAGAGTCCTCAGACCAGACAGAGAGACAAAGAGACAGAGAGAGAGAGGCAGAGAGGTCTACGTGACACAGACGGCGTCTCTCTGGACAGAAGCCACAAGAACCAATCTGCTTTTATAAACACGAGTCTTGTTGAGTGTGTAACTTTTATATCCTGTCGAGTCTTATCAGCTCCAAACTCAAACTCTGGAGACACCGTGGTCCTCCGCCGCTGCTGCGCTGTGAACTTTGGCCTCTTTTTTTTGTGCTTCATCAACTTTTTACCACCGTTCTAATGAGTTTTTACCATAATATTATGCTGCACAATTTGCAAAACACATCGTATTGGGATTTTATGAGCAGATTTCAGTGTCTTTTTTTTTAACCCACCAGAGTCTATGATCACATGACGTTTTCAAAGCGCCGTAACATAAAATAGGTAATCTAGAGCGCTGCTGTCGACTTCACTGGGAAGTGCAGATTTAAGACTCATTCCCAGTTTTTGTTTGACGTTGGAAAACGATGTAAAACCGGAGATATAATAGTGTAAAAGTGGGATGAGATGGACAGGCGTCTGTTTTTTGTGATTATTGTGTAATTTTGGGCCCAATATGGTAACAAAGTAAGTGGGAAAAATAACTGTCAGATCATGTCAGTGAAGTTGTGCTGTAAAAAAAAAACATGGGTTTAGTTGATATTTTTCAGTATTAAATAAAAGTAAAATCAAAAGTATTCGAAACTGAGCACAACTGACACATTTTACATTTATCAAAAGAAAAGTGCAGCTCCCGTGGTTAGCATACTGCACATATTGCCACATTTTGATTTGAATTGTGATTAATTTATCCCTGTTTTATATGATTTATATTATATTATTTGAACTTACTTGCTTACTTAATTCAGTTGAGGCTTACAAATATCAAAGATGTGCAACAAGACACAAGAAAACTAACAAGCAAATGTAGAATTAAGACATTATGATGCTGTTATTTCATCCCAGAAACAATATAAAGCTGATATCTGAGAGACTGTAGTTTCTCTCTCTTGTGTTGGAAGAGTAAAAGCAGCAGGACGTCATACAGAGATGTTGATGACGGGGGTAAAACACCAGAGGAGACAAATTACAGCTCAGTCGGTGGTTTTGGTTTTTCAGGTGGCTTCAAAACTTCTGAGTCTCCTGTAAAAACCTGAGCGCACAAGTCCAGGTTTGAAGTTGATCTCGTCCCCATAATGCTCTTCAATTATAATCTTCAAGACCAGTTGTTAAGGTTAAGAGCTCTAATTTTATTGTATATTAAAGAGCTTGGTTTATTTCTAAAAAAGTTGAAGAGAGACAAAAATCCACTACAAGAATCTCTCTTCCAGTATTTTTTTTACACATTTAACAAGGCTTCATTCATGTATTTTTCATTATATGACCAGTGGCTTCTGTTGAGAGACGCTCCGATGTCGTCACTTCACCTGTCGTTCATTTTCTCTCATGACTTTAAATCCTGTCAGACCAGTTCAGCTGATTGTTGTTCTTCACAGTAGTTACTAAGATAGATGGATAGATAGATACAGTAGACGCTTGTGCTTCACTGTTACTGACTTTAAAGGGATAGTTCAGCATTTAGGCAGATCCTCCTCTCACCACAATCCCTATAGTCACATCATTACCTTAATTATCGGTGCATGTTGTTTTGAGATCGGCGGGGCAGAGATGTGAGCTGCTCAGTGAACACAATGGAGATGAACGGTACTTTCGCTTTTCCCTCATCAAACTCATCAAATACACAACTCCAAAACGCTCTGGTGGACAAGTTGTGACCTGCACATTCACCACAATATGAGATAATAACAGAACGTTACCAGACAGAGTTGTTTTAGAGGGAAATGCAGAAGGAACTACTTTCCAGACACAGCTGCTGGGCGGAGGGATTTCAAAAGTGTCAAAGTAGTTCTGAGTATTTGCTTCATGTGTCGTAGTGTTACTGTACATAATTATACGTTATTATCTCATAGTGTGGAGAATGTGCAGGTCACAACTTGTCCACCAGAGCGCTTTTGAGTTGTTGGATTGTGTATTTGATGAGTTTGATGAGGGAAAAGCGAAAGTACGTTCCGCCTCCGTCACGTTAGCTGAGCAGCTCGCGTCTCTGCCCCACCGATCTCAAAACAACATGCACCGATAATTAAAGGTAATGAACCTACTGCTATGACTATAGGGTTTATGGTGAGAGGAGGATTTGCCAAAATGCTGAACTATCCCTTTAATTAATAATACAGACCAAGTGATCTGTTAAACCTCTTTAAAGGAGTCGTAGTGTTTCACGTTTACATCGAGCTGCTGCTGCTGCCGCTGTTGTAACAAACCAACTCTCTTTTCCAACTAACTCTAAATAAAAAGTGCTTTCACAGCAGCGCAGCCCTCTGGTTACACATGTCGTCGTCGTCTTTGTTGTCGTCCTCACCACCTCCTCCTTCCTAACTCCCTCTGCTGCAGAGCCACTTCTCTAACTGAGCATCTGCAGCGTTTCCTCTGGTGACTGCAGTCAGTGGCCTCACACACACACACACACACACACACACACACACATGTAGATGTCGAGTCGCTGTAAGCTGCTCACCATCTTATTTCTAAAAATGCTGCTGCTGCTGCTGCTGCCGCTCCCTCCCTCTGCTCACATAGCAACAGTAGTCATAGACCCTGAACAACCAATCAGCAGTCTGCTCCTGGAACCTCTGGTTTATCTGGATGTGGCTTCGGGAGGTTTTAGTGTGAGACACATAGATGGACGTCTTTTATTATAATCGTCCTGCGTCCTGTCAGTCAGTCAGTCAGTTGATCTCTGGACCGATTTATATCAGGAAGTCGGCGCCCGCCTCATCTGGAGAGAGCCGGAGCCGGAGGAGCATTTTAATAATAACAGCCTCTGTGTTTGGACTAGAGCTGCAACAATTCATCGATTAATTAACAGTGAACTATTTTGATAATTGAATTACCAGTTTGAGTCGGTTTTTAAGAAAAGAAAGTCCAGTCTCTGATTTCAGCTTCTTAAATATGAATATTTCTGATTAAACTTTGTTCCTTTATGACAATAAACTGAGTTTCTTTTTGGTTTGTGGACAAAACAAGACGTTTGAGGACGTCGTCTTGTGGTTTGGGAAACACTGATTGACATTTTTCAACATTTTAATGACCAAACAATCGTTTAAATTATCGACAGATTAATCGATAATGAAAATAATGATTAGTTGCAGCCCTAGTTTGTACACAAAATAAAAAAAACAGAGCACTGAAGTTATTAAAATGCCTTAAAGGTGTGAAGATGAGATAAAAGTGAAAGTGTTTTCCTGGAGTTGTCAGGCTACATTTTGACATCAGATCTCCTCTTCCTCCTCCTCCTCCTCTCTCCAATGGCAGCAGGTGTGAAACCCGTTTTTTCTTCCTCCCATAAATAAGTCGTCTGATTAGCGCCGTGACTCATCGGTCTGTTCACCTGACTCCACATGGGCTCTGTACTGTACTCCTTCCTTCTTCTGTGTCCTGTCGACACTCTGCTGCTGTGTGTGTGTGTGTGTGATCTCTGTCCACTGTGCTGTGTGTGTGTGTGTGTGTGTGATGAGTTGCTGCCTGAGAAACGTGAAGTAAACTGTCTTTTTTTTCTTTTTCTGGTCTCTTTTGTCCTTTTGCTTGCTTTGTCAGCATGAGAGCAGCCAGAGAGCAAAGAGACGGAGAGAAAAAAAAGATAAAAACTTAAGTCAAAGCATCAAATTTAAACTGATAAAGTATAAACAGAACAAAGTAAAGAGGAAAAATGACGTTGAGACAAACACAGTGCAGGTTTAGACGCCTGGTGGTGGAGTGACGATCTCTCCAAGCCTCATATACTGTATACATGACATGATCAATAAATAACTTATTTATGAATATAAATAAACAGAATCAGATTAGTTTATTGATCCACCACCTGGGAAATGATGTTACATCCCACCTGCTAGAAGAATAGAGGATATGAAGTGAACAAAGCTAAAATATACATATTTATATTTAGATAAATACATCATACTGATAGAATAGAATATGGAAATGAAAATATGAGTTTTAAGATCTCAGCTTTAGGTCAGGCAAATATATAAATACAGATGTGTTTGACTGGTGGCTGCTCTCATGTTTCTCCTTCCTGCTTCTCCGTTGTGTTTATGTTGTGTTTTTCTAACAAAGTTTAACGTTGTTGAATTAATTAATGATGTCTCAGACACAGTATCCTCATGTTAAACTGTGTTAAGGCGCCGCCTGGTGGCTCAGTCTGAGAATGACGACACAGTGATTCACTATAATAATATTAAGTATTACAAAACACAAACACACAAAGACAAGACGATGCACATCTCACACCTGGAGCAGCGGTAAAAAGCTGCCAAAAGTGCAATAATATGAGATAAAACTATAAAAACAAAGTAGAGAAATATTCCCAGGTAACACAGAGTCTCATAGTTTCAGTATTGGCTCTTTGAATTTGGATTTATAAATGAATAAATCAAATAAAACACGAGTAGATTAGACTGTGATCCACTTCTACACTTTCTATTATATTAGATGACGATTATGTCAGTGACGGTTGTTCAGCTTTTTTTGTGTCCAGGTTGTGAAGATTCACCAAAATATAACTTTTTTTTTTTCTCCATTATTGTAACTTTACATTTTATAAACAAGCGGCACAAATACTGAGGAAAACAAAACCACAGGAGACAAAGACAGAAATAAAAAGGAGCAACCAGAAAGTGAACGTCTGTAATCACACGACACATTTACAAAGAGAAGCAAACATGAACATATAAAGAGAGGATACAGTTTATTTATCATATAAACACCTTTAGATGCACATAAACTGTCAATAAAGTTTGTTCAGTAATAATAATAATTATCATCACCAGGTTGTCAAGGATACTGTGTCTGATCTGTGACACCTGTTGACTCTCATCTTTAACTCTTTCTTCTTCTTCTTTCTCCTCATCACACCATGTCCATCTCTTTCTCCTCCTTCATTACTCCTCTTTCTCTCTCTCCCTCTCTCCTCCTCTTCTCTCTCTCTCTCTCTCCTCTCGTCTGACCGGCAGGCATAACTCCAGATGCCTTGTAATGGTTCTAAACACTTGTCTTCTTCTGCATGACGGACGCGTCGCCTCACCTCACCTTCGCCTCCTCAGCCCCTTCAGCTTTTTGCAGTTTTTCTTCTTCGGCTCTGACTCCTCCAACCCCTCTCTCTCTCTTTCTCTCTATCTCTCTATCTATCTATCTATCTCTCTATCTATCTATCTATCTATCTATCTATCTATCTATCTATCTATCTATCTATCTATCTATCTATCTATCTATCTATCTATCTATCTATCTATCTATCTATCTATCTATCTATCTATCTATCTATCTCTTCTCCTCCACCACACCGGTGAAGAGTGATTGATTGTGTTGCTTTCACACACTCCTGTGTTGTTTTCGGGGGTGAGGTCTCTCTGTACTCGACCGGGGCGACATTAAAACTTGTGCTTCTTTCTTCTTACCTTGTTATTTCTTGCTGTCCTTTAACACTAGCTCCTCCTCCTCCTCTTCTCCTCTTCTCTTTCTGTCTCTCTCCAGTGTCTTCAAACTGTTTTTCATTTCGGCTGTAGACTCATTTAACGAGGTTGTTAAAAAGGGAGGAGGTTGTTTGTTAGTGAAGATCGACAGTGTGCACTTAACTTAAACTACGGTAAAACCTCTGCTTCTCCAAAACTGTCCTTTAACTCTCTCCACTTTAACCTGAGCTACAAACTCTGGATTAGAAACCACCACCACCACCCTGATCAATGGACACATCAATAATAATCAATCAGAAACACACAATAAAGATATATAAATCATGATAAATATCAATAGTTTGCTTCAGTTAAAGAGAGAAATGGGCCGTTACTTCAGCATAAATGATTTCACTTAGTTTTCATGCAAAAAAATAAACAAAAAAGAATCATTTTGTCCATTTTCTCATGTGAATACGTGATTCTTTTCTTTGATTCATGATGAAAAACTAAGAAATATGTGACATTTTAGGGATTTGGTTCATTATAACAGGCGTTAATCAATAATTAAACTAATCTTTGGTATCATTGATTAAGGTAAAATTCAATGTGAACCATCATGTATGTTTTGTTATATTATTATTGATATTTACACCATGTTATAAAGAGTAGTTGTGTGTACATTCCCATCTTTTATTTAAAACTCTATAGAAAGCAAATAAAAAACTTTATTGTAAATAAATAAAAAGCAACATTTTGACCCGACGTCTGTTCATACTATGATAAACTGATGGAATAAGAACAAAAAACGTTCCAGGTTTGAAGTGTTGAGAGTTAAATCCTCCGTCCTCCTCCTCCGTCTTTTCTCTCAAGAGTTTCTCCTCTTGTCCTCCGTGGTCCATGCAGTTGAACTCAACAATAACAACAACAACATTAATTACAGTAATTAACACCTAAAGATTATTAATTAGTCGGTGACTCGAAGCATCTTCAGCTCATAGTGACGTAGCAACAAAAACATGCTGTAAATACAGAATAACATACTGTAACAACAACTCGTCAGCATGATCGAGAGCTTCTGTAGGAGTCGTTAGTAGTCATTCTAGTGTGTCGCTGCTCTGTGCTTCTCTGTGTCATCATCTGTGTCATCGCTAATAAAAATAAAACTACGGTGTCAAAGAGAGGACACTTTTTTTTTTCTTTTTTTTTTTAAAGGGCGACAGGATTCATTCATGTAGGATGACGGGTTTTAAACTGAGGGACTGAAGTAAAGTGAAGTGTGAACATCATGATGCATCCAGCCTGTTTGACCTGCTGTATATCTCTGTATATAGATGTTAATGGTGGGGGTGGGAGGGGGGTGTGTGTGTGTGTGTGTGTGTGTGTGGGATTTAACGAGCATTATTATTATTATTATTATTATTATGTGACAATATGGGAACTGAACTAGTCTCTCCTTTATCTCCTTCTTCTTCTCGGCTCCTGCTACTAATCTTCTTCTCCTTGTTCTTCTGCGTGTCCTGTCCTGTTTGTGCATCCGACAGTTTGTCTTTCTTAACTTCTAATAAAACCTAAACTCTTTGCTCACCTCAACCTGTGGCCTGTCGCCTCTTTGTGTGCTCCCTCTCTTCTCTGTGTGTGTGTGTGTGTGTGTGTGTGAGCTTTTAAACCTTCAGACCTCTCAGCAGCAGCGCTCCATGTGTACGGAGCACAAAAAGTGACACAAAGTGAAACTAAACATATAGAAATTAATTAATACGTTTTTCAGATTTCAGGATTTTTACATTTACTGGTAGTTATTTATTTGTTTATGTCTGTGTTTATGTATTTATTTATTAGAACTGTCAACGTTAACATGATGAAAATGCAAATTCCCATGACAACACCACTACATGTGCTCATATAAAAACACAACTGATTGACATTCACACTTTTATTTATTTACCCATTCATTTGTGTTTCTGCATCTATTTTTTTCATTATTATTAATACATACTTCTATATATCTGCAGTTTGTTTATCACTTTATTTTATGGTGGAGATTTCATGATCAAAGCTCACAAAGTGTCGAGATATGAACAAAAATATTCAAACTGCATATTTGACCCTGAAGGATTAAGCACCACTCATTTTGAGTCGTACTGTAGCATTGATCCTTCAGAAGCTTCAACTGAGACTGAAAGTTACTTTTTCTGTCATTAAATCAAATCTTAAATTAAGTTTATATTACACTACATATCATGTTTCATGTGGTTGAGATGAGACAAGATTTTAGCAGAAACAAAAACAAACCACAGGCAAAAACACAGATTTAAGTCAAATTTGAATAAATAAAATATTGTCTGATTTGTATTCTGACTTCAGCCCTGAGAACCGTTATCAGAAGGGGCAAAAATAGGTGTATGGGGGTAAAAAGCTGCCCAAAAGTGCAATATTATGAGATAAAACGAATAAAAACAAAGAAAAGAAATATTCCCAGGTAACACAGGGTCACGTAGTTTCAGTGTGTCAGTAGATGAAGGTGTGAACTGTTCTGCACAAACAGATGAAACTAAATATAGTTAAATCATCTTCATCTGTTGTTTTAAAGCTTCTGAATGTGGAAGAACATAAACGAGCTGCACCACTGCATCGTGTGTGCACATGAGATGTTGCACGGCAGATTGTGTATTTCTATATGCACTGTACATCTATGAGTGTGTGGATGCTTTTGTCCAGTGTTGCCTTAATTAAAACACACACAAACACAAATATCATGGCAGATTTCATTTCACTGACTTGGTTGTTATCATAAAACCTCAGAGTGTGTAACCGTGTGGCGTCTCCCATCAGGACGGCTCCGGCTCTCTGAAGAGAAGCGGCTCCTTCAGTAAACTCAGAGCCTCCATCCGCCGCAGCAGCGAGAAGCTCGTCCGCAAACTGAAAGGCGGCGGCGGCTCGTCACGTGACAGTGAACCTAAGAACCCTGGGTAATTATCCCCCCACCCCCACCCCCACCTCCACCTGACTGACTGACCACCCGCTTTATGCACTGGAGGAATCGAGCCAGCGGTTTCGTACTAACCAAAAAAACAAAATAAGGGATCCACTCTACTTTGCTGGTGGTGAAGTGGTTTAATAACTCTGACGCTGTTTGCACATGAGATGATCGAGGGAGCTTTTACTGTCAGTGACCGACGTCTGGCCTCCCCCCCCCCATTGCATGAGTTCACCTTCCTCACTCACATTACCACTGTACAGTGTTTTTATATTTAAATGTCATCAGAGTTCAGTTTGGTTGACAGCGACAGAAACAGCTGCAGCAAAAACATCTGAGGTTTCAAACTTCATGAAGGTGGAAAATTAAAGGAGAAAGTCTAAATGTTCTAGGAATAAGAAAATGCATAAACAAAAGGTTAAGTATATTCAGAAGTAGTCTTAATAATAAAAAGTCATGATTTCTTGTGAAAAAATAACTGCCGTTTACAAGGAAAATTTTACAAAAAAGAAAAAGAAAAGAAACAATGTTTCAAGAAAACAATAAATATTGAGGGAAAAGTAAATGTCAATATTTTTGAAAAATGAACTGTTCAGGTAAAAATTATATATAAAATTTAAAAAACGATTTAAAATAAATTTCTTTTTTTTTTCTTTTTTTCCTTCAAGAAAACATCAATATTGAGAAAAAAATATTTTAAGAAAAAAAACAACAATATTTTGATAAAATAAGTTTTGTGTAAAATAAAAGGAGGCTAATTACATTGAGGGGGAAAATGTAAGAAAATGAATTGGAATATTTTTAGAGATAATTTTTAAACTTTTGACAAAAGATTTTAATATTTTCAAAAAAAGAAAAGAAAAGAAAAGATATCAATACTTTTAAGAAGAAAAGTTATATTTTGAGGGGAAAGTAGAAAAATACATTGAGAGGAAGAAATGTAGGAAATTTCATTGTAATATTTTGAGAAATGATTTTTATTTTGACAAAAAGTTGTAATATTTTCTCCAAAAATGTAAAAAGATGACAATATTTTTAAGAAAAAATAAAATACCTTGACAAAAAGGTAAAATCTTAAGGAAAAAAAGTAGAAAATACAATGTCAAAATGTAGCATCTTGAATTTGAAATGACATGTTAAGACAAAAATGTGTAATATTTTAAAGAAAGTATATGACAAAAATGTGACGATTAAAAACAAAAGAAGACGTGATATTTTGTGAAAAGATAATTTCTTGTGTGAAAAATTGTTATTGTCCCCTGAAAACAGTCTTGAAAGAAACATGTTTTCTGTCAGAGTAAATTAACTTTTAGCTGCAATTTTTCCTTAAATAATATTTCCACTTTATTCCTGAAAGCTGAAACCAAACCTGAACATGATTAAGAGAAAACCAAAGGAAACTCACTGAACGACAAAGTGTTGATGAAATGGGAAAAACAAAACAAACCCAACTCACAAACAAACTAATGTCTGATGCCTTTAAAAAGCCTTCTGCTTGTTTATTTTTTTGTTTTCACCGCTAATAGTTTCATTTATTTATTTTGTGCATTTTGTGGCTTTGGACTATTTATTTCAAAGAGTTTGAAATATAGTTCAGTTTTATTCAGCTTTTTGAATTTATTTTATCTTTTTTTTTTCTTTCTTTCTCTTGTGGGGTTTTATTCTGAAAAACCAACCGACCATCCTGTCTGCATGGCTGTTCCTGTTTTGGGATTTTATGCTGTGATGAATTTTTATTTATGAATAAATTTTTTCATTTGAATTGTCACTTTGCATGCCTCATCTGTGTGCCCACTGGTTTCCTGTTTTCTCTCTCTGCGGCTTTTCTCTCTGCGACTCTTCATTTGGGTGATGGATATGATGATGTCACTCTGTCTTCATCACTATCATCATCATCATCATCATCATCATCGTCACCACTGATTGGCTCTCAGTGACGTGAAATGTCCATTTTAACAAGGTGTTAAGTGCAGTGCTTCTTTTAAAAGTGCCTTCCTTTTATTATCTAATCTTCTTTTTTTGGCTTTAATTTGATAGTTCAGTTCAGTCAACAATTGCCCCCAAAAGCTTTAAACTGGATTTTGTTAAGGTTTTTTTTTCTTACAGTTGCTTCATCCCACCAGCAAATGGAGCCAGATTGAGCTTCAGATAAAATTTGACATTAGTATTAAATAATAATAAAATATCAGATCATAATTAAAATTAAATTAAATCATATTTTTGTACCTCTTAATCATTTAACAGTGCTATTTTAAATCCATAACATTTAATAAATGGATTATAACACATTGTAACTGCAGCTATTCACCACTTTATTTTCCCATGATCCATTGCGTCACACCACCCCGGAAGTCGGTTGTTTACGTAGCAACAGCTAGCGGCTAACGTAGCAACCGGACATCCACAACTCTTGCGATTGGCTTTATGGTCGTTACAGGCTCCATTCATAAAATCTTTAACTTTCCTTGAGTTGTTTGTGCATCCAACAACAGCACATGTCGTACCGGAGGACATTCTATGAACTTGTAATAATAATAAAAACACTTCTAAGACAGACTGCTAGGCTAGCTCCATTCTGCTTGAAGTGAGACAGAAGTGCGAAACCGACTTGTCGGTGAATTGAGTGTCATGGCGACGCCCAGCGGCGTTCTACGGAAAGTGGTGAATAGGAAGGAAGACACATCAGTTTACAACTGCACTACAGTGTTATTTAGTATTTATTCATGTTTGTTTACAGACTATGGTGATGAAGCACTGATAATCTGTACATTTATAATAAAATCTTATTATTATATACCGGTAGCTGAATCACAACATTGATCTGTTAATTATTCACCTCGTTAGTGCAGAACATGTGTTTTTGTTGCACGGTTTTATCGATGTGTTTTTTTACCAGGTGTTGAAATTTACTGACATGAAAAGTTTCCACCACGTCAACACACTATCAAGTTTTTTAAACACTTTTTTTTCTTTTGTAAATGCTGAACCCATCATTGATAAGAATGAAAATGCAACAGATGATCTTAATACTTTCAGACTTAAACATGTATAACTGTTAAGTATTTAAAGCTTAACAGTGTGTAGTAAGTGTTACCATAACTCCCAGCACAGTCTAATCCGTCACCTGTCATTTAAGATGTGAATAACAACTTCATTAATGTTGAATAATGAACTTTCTCATGCTTCATGCCTCAGTTATTGATTATACGTTGATGGAGAAGAATGAAATCAATTTAGCATTAAATCTACACATGTTTTAAGCAGCAGACATGAGGATAAGTGTAAAGTTATAGAGGAAGACACAAGTTTTTAAAAACAATTTGCTGAATTGAAACTGTCATTTATAAA
>NC_140928.1:4428119-4479034 GCF_045865225.1 Trachurus japonicus | reverse complement strand
AGATCCTCCTCCAATCTGGAAGCCATTGAGTCTGTGAGTGAAGCTGAAAACACAGCAGACAGGAAGTAGAGTCAGTCATGGCTCCCCTCCCTCCTCTACTGACTTGACTGAAGTTTACTGTGACTCTGAGTCCAGGTTTTAGTCAAACTCACCTTCAGTGTGTGGAGTGTCAGCAGGTTGAAGCAGCAGTGTTGTAGCTGGACTCACTCACAGGAAGTTGTTAGTTTGGTCTGAAGCTGAATCTGATCGTCTCTTCTTCAGTCTGCGTCTCAGGACTGACAGAGTCCAATGCACTGTTTACTGTTTTTTTCAGGTGAGTCATGTGAGGGGGCGGAGATTTGAAAAATGACTGAATGTTGAACAGGTTAGTCCAGATTAATGTAGAGGAGCAGTTCTAGGCATGTGCCTTGTTTTAAAAAGGGTCTTTTCACGTGTTTTTTGATAAATAAATAAATAACTGTTGTGCATGGGGATGTAAAATAAAAAAAGAAAGGTAATATACCGTACACATTTCCTTGTCATACCATGTTGTGTGTGGGAGTTAAGACATATAAACTCATGTAGATTAATAATACAAACTCTGACAGCTTTGAAACTTGACATAATTGTGGTCAGAAAGCTGCTTTACCTGTTAGAAAAACTTGGGTGTGAATATCTTGATTCTTTGTGTGGAAGGGAGCAACTGTTTAAGTGCAGTACTTGTACCTGTGTGCCGAGTACTTGTACACAGTGTGGTGTCAGTACTTCATCTCAACACTTCCTCCACCTCTGCTGCTAATTATAAAGAGAATGGGATGTTGTGTAGATGCAGGAGACGTTAAAGACGAAGCTGAATATGAATCCAAGTCAAGACAACATTTTATTATGTTGATGAAAAACAGGAACGAATGTACATTCATCTTTTGTGATGAACTGACATGTTAAAGCAGAAGTAAGCGATCCGGTCGTTTTGGCTAATGCTGCGTTCCAGGCAGGCTTTTGAAACCGTAAATTACAGCTTCAAGTCACAACTTACGACTTTGTAGCGTTCCAGGCAACCCACTCGTGTTTTTCCGACCTGTTTTACCGGTGAAAGTCACTATAACGGCCACTCGTAACTTCCGACCCGTGAAGTCGCACCAGATCGAACTGGTACAACTTAACAGGTCGGAAAAACACGAGTTACGGGCTGCCTTGAACGCACCATAACAGTCCTCGTCGCTACGTCACCACATTCACAGCGTCCCTTGGCTGCACACACAGCCCTGCATGCCGTTCTCTCTCCCCATTGGATAAAACTTGTAGGATACGAGAAAAGTTTTCTCCTCGGCTCAGAGCAGAGCAGAGTGACTGACAGACCCGTGTTTCAGACCAAACACTCTATGTAAGTGATTGCTGTCGGAAGATATAACTATTTAAAGCAGAAGTAAGTGATATATTTGTGTTAATATAAGTCTTAAATAGTTTAAAGCTGCTTTACCTGTTAGAAAAACTTGGGTGTGAATATCTTGATTCTTTGTGTGGAAGGGAGCAACTGTTTAATAAGATAATAAGATAATGTGTTTTTTAGAGACTGCATTGCGTGCCGCGTGTTCTCGCATTATACGGATATACGCGCCGCTCCACTGGGGCTAATTTCGTCAAAATGACTCCAAATGACACCAAAGTTGTCTGGGTGAGTAAGTGATCGAATTTTTATGCTAGAAATAAGGTCCAGGTCGTAAAAAACGGAAATTATCCTTTAAGATAAGTATGAGCATCCTCTTTATCTCTAACTGCTCTGCTCCACAGCTTGTTTTCTTGTCTGTAACAACATCTATTGCACGTCTGTCCGTCCTGGGTGAGGGATCCCTCCTCTGTTGCTCACCCTGAGGTTTCTCAGATTTTTCCCTGTTAAAAGGGTTTCCATGGAGTTTTTCCTCAGTCGATGTGCAGACCGGACAGCAGAGATCCTCCTCTAGTCTGGAAGCCATTGAGTCTGTGAGTGAAGCTGAAAACACAGAAGTAGAGTCGGTCATGGCTCCCCTCCCTCCTCTACTGACTTGACTGAAGTTTACTGTGACTCTGAGTCCAGGTTTTAGTCAAACTCACCTTCAGTGTGTGGAGTGTCAGCAGGTTGAAGCAGCAGTGTTGTAGCTGGACTCACTCACAGAAAGTTGTTCGTTTGGTCTGAAGCTGAATCTGATCGTCTCTTCTTCAGTCTGCGTCTCTGGGGCTGAAGAGGAAGTGCAGCAGTTTCCTGTTCTATGAGCTATGTGAGGGGGCGGAGCTTTGTCAAACTGAAAGTTCTGCAGGATGATGCAGCAGCTCTGTTAAGTTTCTGTTTGTGGATCATTTAAAGGGGACCTATTATGCTCCTTTTTGCACAAACTAAAATAGTTCCTGGGTGTCTTAAAGACATGTCTGTGACGTGCTTCGGTCAAAATACCCCAAAGATCAAACATCACAGCATTCTCAAAAACAGGGCTCTGCAAAACGGTCTGTTTCAGTGGCCCCTCCCTTTAAATGCAAATGAACCACTCCCTCAGCATTGCGTTACCATGACGATGTCTACTACTAGTACCTATACTGATTTGGCCAAAATGTAGTATGCAAACAAAAGCTAAATCTGCAGTAGGCAAAGTGCCAGATCTCCAGTCTGCATCTGACCAGTCTACATTGTGTAATGAAATGTGCCCATGACCTAGTCTCACCCTAACCAAAGATGGTATGGAGTAGTCTTTGCCATGTAGGCTACTGTAACCATGTAACATGTAATATAAAAATGCAAAAATAAATATATAAAATAAATTAAAAATATATGCAGAATGGTCAGTTCATTGTAAAACAGTTATTTATTGATGTAAATGTGGTGATTTGTGCACATAGACTACAGAGCTCTGCAGCACTGCTCCTCTCTATCCTCCTCCTCCTCACAGCTTCTCTTTTCATTCAAACTAATTCAACAGCCACAATTGTAAGATTTCATCAATGAGACCAACATTTATCTCCTAAAAAGAATAACCACACGGTGGTAAACGTCTAAAAAACCTGCGGGTATGTTTATTAGCGATGGTTTTCTCTACCGCGATGAGCATGGACGTCTGCCCGGCCAAGGAGGCCTGCAGACGGGCTCTGCCTGTGTGAGGAGCCGCTGCAGCTCCGGAGCTCCGGTGCTCCGGCGGTCCAGCGTTACGTCGGTCCGGCGAACAACGTCACCCCGGCGGTACGTCGCTTCTCACACAGGTACAGCTTCACTTACATGACACGTCGGCGTAAACTTCTAAATAAAACTTAGTAAAGTGGCGCTACAGCGCTAAAACATGCAGGGAAGAAGCAGGAAGTAGTCCGCTCCGCTCTCCGCTGTGACACCAGGCACAACAGAGCAGCATGGGGGGAGGCGGGGCCGGCTGGAGCAGAGACCTCGGCATGACCATGTAGGGGAGTCCGGCACGCCATGACGTCGACGCGAGCTCATGTCAAAAAAAAGTCAGTGCAACCGAGTAAAAAAAAAAAAAAAAAAGTCAGTAGAAATCCCAATCATCTAGCAGGGTTTACCTCCAAATGCATTAACCTCATGATATGACACTTCCACGGCCTCTAGAACCATTATCCAACATTTTAAACATATATGGAAGTCTGAAAAGCTGGAAAAGCATAATAGGTCCCCTTTAATGCTGATGTCAGGGGACACACCTCTCTTAAAAAAAAAAAAAGCACCGCTGCTGTCGTAAAGCTCAGAGAGAGCACGGCAGACAACTGCGGACTAATTTAATAAACCAAATTTATAATCACAACTCAAATTCCTTTCACAAATTAACAGTTGTGCACTTTGCCTTAATGATGAGCAGTGGAAGATGATTAATTGCACAAATCTGAAGTAAAGTTTATACAGCACATGGCCAAATGTGCAACAGGTGAAAATTAATTAAATATTAGAACATTATGCTGTTTGGTGCTTCAATAAATTGCCGATAACAATGATGACGATGTGTATAAATTATTTGGAAGGGGGGGCGATGCGTGGCGCAGTGGGTAGAGCGGCCGCCCCATGTTGAGGCTGCAGTCCTCGCCGCAGGCGTCCCTGGTTCGAATCCCGCGTCGGGCAGACCTTTCCTGCGTGTCGTTCCCCCTCTCTCTGCCTCCCCATTTCCTGTCTATCTCTATTGTCATCACTATCAAATAAAGGCAAAAAGCCAAAAAATATACTTAAAAAAAAAAAAAAAAATTATTTGGAAGGTGCTCACACTCACTCAATTTTATTCTTATTTTCTTACCTCAACCAATATTTAGGCCAATATAATCGTAACATATTTTATGAAAATAATTTTGAAGGCCTAATTATGAAAAAAAAAAAAAGCCTAATAAATATTGTAAATGTTTCATGTTTTTTTATTATTGTTAATGCATTTTATTTGTTTATAATTCAGGCCAATATGTACATAAGAACATGTATGAAACACATAGATTTCTGATCAGAGTGACTGCTGACTTGACCGATAAAGACAACAGAATCAACTAAGCCTGGCTGTTATTATGGTCTGGAGCAGGCTAGCTGCAGAGAATAATTCGCCATAGTAACTTGACCAGGATAAAGGTATCCAGCTTTCCAACAACCGACTTGAGGCTAAATTAGGCCAGGATAACCAACATATCCCGGCTTAATCCTTTATCTAGGTTTCGGACAACACTGGACGTTCCACTCAACGTAAACAAACACATGAAGTGTCCACTGTATTCTCAAAGCATTTTGTACAAAACCACAAATAAAATACATATGAAACCAAACCATAATTACCGTTTGCGCCTCTTGAACGCAGTGTATTTATCTCTGAGTGTTCAGTGGCATGACTTCCTGCCACCATTCTCTGTGGTCCCGCATTTTACTTCTGACCCACAATCCCACAGTTCACCCTCACAACAGACCAGGGGTCATGTGACCACACACTTTCAAAATAAAATGTCCTCACATGAAGGTTTTTTAAATATCACAACAACTTTTTAATCAACTTATTTATAAACGTAAGCTCTTTTTAACTCTCTTATTATCATGAATTTATATGTCAATTTATTAATCTTTTTAAAACACTTCATAAACTTCATGAAATACTGTCTCCAACAGTTACACAATTTAAACATTTTCATTAGTTTTTATTAGTGTCACTGTCAGTACACTTCGTCCAGCTCTGCTGCTAATTATAAAGAGAATGGGATGTTGTGTGGATGCAGGAGACGTTAAAGACGAAGCTGAATATGAATCCAAGTCAAGACAACATTTTATTATGTTGATGACAAACAGGAACAAATGTACATTCAGCTTTTGTGATGAAGTGATACGTTAATACATTTTAGATCATTTCATGTTAACAGATACAAACTTTTTACATATGTAATTAAACAAGAATCACTTTTCAACTTTTCATGTTTGACATTTTTTCATTTGGAGAATAACTCCAGATCTTCTTCTGGAGAAGAAGAATCAAATTTTCAGTAATTGAGTGATAAGAGTGAAAATATTTTAACAAATGAAAAGTAGATAAAAAAGGAAAAGTGTAATAATAAGGCAGCAGGAGGACAGGTGAAGTTTAACAGGTTCAATTCACTGACTTTTCCCTTTAAGAAATAAACAACATTATAAATATGATCATCCTCTTTATCTCTAACTGCTCTGCTCCACTGTCACTGACAACTTCACTGGTAACAGCTTCAATGGGAGGTTAACAATAGTGTTAATGTATGGAAACATCTTCTGAGTGAAAGTGTGTGTGAAGGTGTGTATGTGTGTGTTAGTATCAGGATCAGAGAACGACAGTTTTCCTCTGTTCAAGTCCAGATTCACTCTGATCCTCTGGAGCTTCTTCTGCTCTGGGAAATAAATGTCTGGACCTGATGGTGAACCTGCTCCATATTCACCTCTATCAAACCATATTCCCCATGAACCAGACCTCATCTTCTTTTCCTTCCTCTGCACAGACTCTGTCACCACACCCAGTCTCCAGATGGTATTGTCTCCAACCTCGACATCCCAGCTGTGAGTCCCTGAGTTAAAACCCTCAGAGCCCAGGACAGAGTAGTAATTATCAATCCTCTCTGGATTGTCAGGAAGCTGAGACTGATCATCCCCTTCATCTCTCACACTGGTCAGATCTTCAGACAGGATGATATCTGGATGAGCAGTGTTTGGGTCCAGAACCACAGGACTGTAGGAGACCATGTCCTTCATCTTGTTCCAGATGTTGAAGGTCAGGTTGCCCAGGTGTTTGGCCTGGTCTATCAGAGCTCCTGAGTCCAGCTGTGGATCCTCCAGCAGGGGGCGCTGCTGGACTCTTTCCACTGCAGCCTTGTAGTTGAGCAGGAATGAGACGTCTTCAGCTCTCAGCTCGTCCTCTGTGGCTCTGACTGTGTGTGAAAGAGCTGCTATCTCTCTGCTCAGAGCCTCCATCTTCTCCTTCATCCTCTGACTCTTCTGCTCCTCTTCCTCCCTCAGTGCAGCCATCCTGGCCTCCTCTTCCTCTTCTAGAAACTGGTGAAGCTTCTTAAACTGCTCCTTAATCTGCCTCTCTGTGTGTCGGGCCTGGACCTTAATGTGTTCTGCTGTTTGATCAAACTTCACTTTAACTCTTTTAAAACCCTTTAACTTCTTCTTTAAGGGCTCCAGAGTTTCCTCAAGTTCCTTCTTAAATTTAGAAGCAGCTTCATTGATGGGTCTGATTCTGTGGTTGGTGTGTGTTTGTCTGAATCTCTGCAGATGAGACACACTGGCTGCTGATGGTCCAGACAGAAGAGTTTGAGTTTCTCAGAGTGCAGACTGCAGAGAACCTCTGAAGATCTCTGCTCTCTCTGCTGTAAGAAGCTCTCACACAGGTTCTTCAACACCAGGTTACGAGGTGGATGATCCTTTGAAGATCTTCTCTTACAAACTGGACAGAGTTGATCTTGTTTCTCCTTCCACCAGCTCTTCAGACAGTCTTTACAGAAGCTGTGGCTGCAGGACAGAACAACAGGATCTCTGAAGACCTCCGTACAGACCGGACAGTAGAAATCCTCCTCTAATCTGGAAGCCATTTAGTCTGTGAGTGAAGCTGAAAACACAGCAGACAGGAAGTAGAGTCAGTCATGGCTCCCCTCCCTCCTCTACTGACTTGACTGAAGTTTACTGTGACTCTGAGTCCAGGTTTTAGTCAAACTCACCTTCAGTGTGTGGAGTGTCAGCAGGGTGAAGCAGCAGTGTTGTAGCTGGACTCACTCACAGGAAGTTGTTGGTTTGGTCTGAAGCTGAATCTGATCGTCTCTTCTTCAGTCTGCGTCTCTGGGACTGACGAAGTCCAATAAAGTTATTCCTGGGACTTTGTCCTCACTATCAATAACTAACTTGGTTTTTTTCAGGTGAGTCATGTGAGGGGGGCGGAGCTTTGAAAAATGGCTGAATGTTGAACAGGTTAGTCCAGATTAATGTAGAGGAGCAGTTCTAGGCATGTGCCTTGTTTTAAAAAGCGTCTTTTCATGTGTTTTTTGATAAATGAATTACTGTTTGCATAGGGATGTAAAAACAAAAAAAAAAGTTTATATACCGTACACATTTCCTTGTCATACCATATCGTGTGTGCGTGTGATTCAAGACATATAAACTCATGTAGATTAATAACACCAGCTCTGACAGCTTTGAAACTTGACATAATTGTGTTCAGAAAGCTGCTTTACCTGTTAGAAAAACTTTGGTGTGAATATCTTAATTCTTTGTGTGGAAGGGAGCAACTGTTTAAGTGCAGTACTTGTACCTGTGCAGAGTACTTGTACACAGTGTGGTGTCAGTACTTCATCTCAACACTTCGTCCTCCTCTGCTGCTAATTATAAAGAGAACGGGATGTTGTGTAGATGCAGGAGACGTTAAAGACGAAGCTGAATATGAATCCAAGTCAAGGCAATATTTTATTATGTTAATGAAAAACAGGAACAAATGTACATTCAGATTTTGTGATGAACTGACACGTTAATACATTTTAGATCATTTAATGTGAACAGATACAAACTTTTTACATATGTAATTAAACAAGAATCACTTTTCAACTTTTCATGTTTGATATTTTTTCATCCTAGGAATAACTCCAGATCTTCTTCTAGAGAAGAAGAATCAAATGTTCAGTAATTGAGTGTTGAGAGTGAACATATTTAACCCATGAAAAGTAGTTTAAAAAAAAAAAAAAAAGTAAAGGAAAAGTGTAATAATGAGACAGCAGGAGGACAGGTGAAGTTTAACAGGTTCAATTCACTGACTTTTTCCTTTAAGAAATAAACAACATTATAAATATGATCATCCTCTTTATCTCTAACTGCTCTGCTCCACTGTCACTGACACCTTCACTGGTAACAGCTTCACTGGGGGTTTATCAATAGTGTAAATGTATGGAAACATCTTCTGAGTGAAAGTGTGTGTGAAGGTGTGTATGTGTGTGTTAGTATCAGGATCAGAGTACGACAGTTTTCCTCTGTTCAAGTCCAGATTCACTCTGATCCTCTGGAACTTCTTCTGCACTGGGAGATAAATGTCTAAACCTGATGGTGAAAATGCTTCATATTCACCTTCATTAAACCCTATTCCCCATAATCCAGACCATATCTCATCTCCCTTCCTCTGCACAGACTCTGTTAACACACCCAGTCTCCAGATGGTATTGTCTCCAACCTCGACATCCCAGCTGTGAGTCCCTGAGTTAAAACCCTCAGAGCCCAGGACAGAGGGGTAATCATCAATCCTCTCTGGATTGTCAGGAAGCTGAGACTGATCATCCCCTTCATCTCTCACACTGGTCAGATCTTCAGACAGGATGAGTCCTGGTTCAGCAGTGTTTGGGTCCAGAACCACAGGACTGTAGGAGACCATGTCCTTCATCTTGTTCCAGATGTTGAAGGTCAGGTTGCCCAGGTGTTTGGCCTGGTCTATCAGAGCTCCTGAGTCCAGCTGTGGATCCTCCAGCAGGGGGCGCTGCTGGACTCTTTCCACTGCAGCCTTGTAGTTGAGCAGGAATGAGACGTCTTCAGCTCTCAGCTCGTCCTCTGTGGCTCTGACTGTGTGTGAAAGAGCTGCTATCTCTCTGCTCAGAGCCTCCATCTTCTCCTTCATCCTCTGACTCTTCTGCTCCTCTTCCTCCCTCAGTGCAGCCATCCTGGCCTCCTCTTCCTCTTCTAGGAACTGGTGAAGCTTCTTAAACTGCTCCTTAATCTGCCTCTCTGTGTGTCGGGCCTGGTCCTTAATGTGTTCTGCTGTTTGATCAAACTCCACTTGAACTTCTTCAAAACCCTTTAACTTCTTCTTTAAGGGCTCCAGAGTTTCCTCAAGTTCCTTCTTGAGTTTCGAAGCAGCTTCATTGATGGGTCTGATTCTGTGGTTGGTGTGTGTTTCTGAATGTCTGCAGATGAGACACACTGGTTCCTGATGGTCCAGACAGAAGAGTTTGAGTTTCTCAGAGTGCAGACTGCAGAGAGCCTCTGAAGATCTCTGCTCTCTCTGCTGTAAGAAGCTCTCACACAGGTTCTTCAACACCAGGTTACAAGGTGGATGATACTTTGAAGATCTTCTCTTACAAACTGGACACAGTCGATCTTGTTTCTCTCTCCACCAGCTCTTCAGACAGCCTTTACAGAAGCTGTGGCTGCAGGACAGAACAACAGGATCTCTGAAGACCTCCGTACAGACCGGACAGCAGAGATCCTCCTCTAATCTGGAAGCCATTTAGTCTGTGAGTGAAGCTGAAAACACAGCAGACAGGAAATAGAGTTAGTCGTGGCTCCCCTCCCTCCTCTACAGACTTGACTGAAGTTTACTGTGACTCTGAGTCCAGGTTTTAGCCTCTTACCACTCCTATAAATTCTGTAATATTCGCCTATCCAAGGCGTACTCAAAGTAAATTGAATGCTGTTCTTGAACTGTTTGGAGAATATATGGATGGGCTTGGTCTCTTTTGAAAGGTAACACTCTGAAGTTTTTCCCCAAACTGAAATAATCACTATAAGTGCTATTATCATTGAGTAATCTAAGTTGGAACACACTGAATTAGAATGTTTTTATTCTCGCCTGAATTTTTTTGTTGCAATCAGATGCCTGAAGATGAGTGTAGCTGAGAATTTTAGCTGGAAAACACAATGGGACCACAGCATGAAGCCTTACCTGGCCCCAGTTCAAATTTGATAACAATCCTGCTAAAAATTAGTATTTTACACATGTTTTTCTAAGTGTATATCTAGGCGTTTTCCTAAAATTGCCATTGAGAAACAATACATGCGCCAAAGTGCAGCTTTTGCAAAGTTACGCATGAAAATGGCAGTGCTGCCTTTTCCCAGGGACCGTGAATGCAGCACATCGTTTTTTTCGGAATTTCATTGGCTATTCAATGCATCAGTGCCATCGGGATCGGTTTCTATTGGCTGAAGCCATTCAGCGCTGTCGAAGGGGATGTTCCTCATACAGACACAGCCACTCATTCGCTATTGCAGGCGGCAGCCGGGGACAGGGAGCTTGTGATTGGTCGAGTGAGCTGTCAATCGAAAGGTCAGAGCGCAGCGCCATTTTGTGAAGTGAAATAAACATTGTTTTCATGTAAACGCCGGACTTACGAGGAGAAATAAACGGATTTACTGGATATACAATGCGTAATTTCATAAGATGCAGCAGCGGGATGAGGCTATCTACCGGTACAACCGTGTGTTTTACTGGATTGGATTTACTGGACTTTTCTGAATGTAACGACACCAAGTTTGTGGGGAAACCCTGTGATCCTGAGCCTGCCCTGACACAAATCGTGAGTTATATCGGCTTTTTACGAACTTTGTTAGCATGTTTATAGTCTGATTCGAGTGTTGCTGTGATGATTATATTTAGGAATGGTCGGCATATCTTTAATCACAAGAGTTTTAGCTTTCCAACGATATGTGGCATGACTATTTCAAGTGACTGGTGACATCCTGTATGACACCTCCCTGTTTAAAACCCCCCGGGGGCCCGCGGGCGGGCCGTTGGAATGGCAAACTCACCTTCAGTGTGTGGAGTGTCAGCAGGTTGAAGCAGCAGTGTTGTAGCTGGACTCACTCACAGGAAGTTGTTGGTTTGGTCTGAAGCTGAATCTGATCGTCTCTTCTGCACAGCTCCACCACTTCCTGAATTTAAGGCAGGTCCTTCATTTCCTGTCTTACATTATTGGACAACCTGATTAATCCAGGTGTGTCTGACCATTGTGACTACTCAGACACACCTGGATTAATCAGTGTGTCCAATAATGTAAGACAGGAAATGAAGGACCTGCCTTAAATCCAGGAAGTGGTGGAGCTGTGCATCATGGATGTATTATATTAACAAGTTGAGCTCAGATTTCCATCGTTGCTATGGTTACAGTGAACGATCAGCTGATTTCATTGTGACTGACGTAGCTTCCGGCAAGTCCGTCATCGTCTCACCGACAGGCAGCCCCCGTTCAGGTAACGTAGGCCTAAACAAACAACATGGAAAATTGTGATTAAATAATTAACAGTTAAAGCTATTTTACCTCCAAAAACCAGCCAGTGTCGTCAACCACAAACAAAGTTTGAGAGATGTGGTTGATCAAAGTTGTTAAACTGGCTGACTTTACTAGCTGCACTGTTTGATGTAGATTTTAATGATTAGGCTAACGTTAACATAGCTAGGCTAACATTAATGCTACATGCCAGCCCTCACTGTACTTTTCTCACTGTTTTACAGGTAACAGATAATACCTACAATGGCTACAGCTGAAGCTGAGTTCAATGAGATGCTCAGTAAAACGAAGAGCCTGACACAAAGGTAATTTAATATCTTATTCCATGCATGGGGATCAGATATTATGATGCATTTGTGCAGGAATTCTGTGTGGTTAACTGCATTACTTTGATTATATTGTGTTTTTTTTTTAGGTCAAAAAAGAGGACAAAGGCATCAGACCTGCCACGATGGAGAAAACGTGATGATCATCTCTGTGTCCTTGAGGAGACCGGTGTGGAGATGCTTGATGAACAAGAGCCAGGATTTGGTATGTGATCGTGATAATTTGTGCATCATTATTCTTATTTTGGTAGAAAAACATCATGTTAGGATTTCTATGCGGATGTACCAGTCCAAGAAGCTTTCTGAAGTCTGTAGTAGTTGTAGTCGTAGGCCTGCACACCTCAACATCACCATAATACTTCATTTAGAATGTGATTTTCACAGGGCCTGATTTAAGCCACAGTACCACCTTAAATTAGCTCAGTGCAGCATCACACCGGTGCTCTTACCAATCATATTTCCAACACACGCAACATAACACCACCTGAGAACTCTCGCCTAAACTTCATATGGATGCTGGCAGAAAATGGAGTATGCCAGGGTGGGCTGGCTTATGCAATATTTACAATTGCCACCTTTAATTCTACATATAAGTGTATTTTCAATTATTCTGTCAACAGACTGGCAAAGTGTGTTTGAACACCGTTTTAACCAGAGTTTTATGGAGTGGGTGATAAGCTCTTTCAAGGTGGACAAGCTGTGCGCAGAATAGAGGATGACACTTGTTGGAAATTCCCACGGGTCACGTGATTCTCGCGGGATGGGAGTCAAAGTTTTATTAATCCTGTGATTGGGACGGGACGGGAATAAAAAATCAACGGGAGCGGGCAGGAGCGGAAACTCCATTAATAGATGATGATTTTCAGCCGTGTTAAACAACCAAAAGGACAGATGCGTCCATTTTTGCCGTCATCTTTCAGTGAGCCAAAACTATTTTGGCTTGCGTTAGTTAGTTAAATGGGGAGTGGGTGCAGGAGACACACAATAATGACAAAATGCAACATTTTTGCAACATGTTTGGGTTCATTCAACTGAGATGGACATAAATGGACATGGTGTGACCAATGTACTGTTTTTATTTTTTATTTTCTCCAGCTCTGAGGAAGGGGGCTACTTTGACGGGTGCTTCTCTGCAATGATGATGACTTCCAAATGAGGGCCAAGCATGTACAGTAAGTGCTTTTGTGTATTTTCCACATAGATTCTCATTGAACTTCTTGTACTACTTGAAAGTTTATTTTTAAAATAACACTAGAAACTTTTTGTCTTTGTATGCACCAGGAAAGGGCATCTGTGGTCGGTCTCAGCTGAATGCAGCAAAGGCGAGGACAACGAGGAGGACTAGGGGAATAGCTCCAGCCTTGATGAGCAGGTGTGTATCATATAAGAGTTATGCCATCATGGCATTATTCTTTGTGCTCTAAATATGTATGTATATCCACACATCAGCTGACCCACACTATAGGCCCAGTTCCAATCCGCCCCCTAAAGACTCAAGCCCTGAATGCTCACTGACTTAAGTGACGTCAGATCTAAGACAGAGTGTGAGAGTCTGTGAGGGTCCAGATGCTGTAAACATGACTGGAACAGCACTCTCACGACACGTTACCTTGACAACAAAATGTTGTTGACTCCGGTCATGAAATGATAATTCACTGTAATTTCAACACGCACAAAGTGTGTGAGGGGGACGGACTCAAAACAAAATGTTCCTGGATCAGATCTGATCAAATCATCATCAATACTCTGCAGTACTACTACCGTCAGTATTAACGTGTGCAAACTGCACACGTTAATACTGACGGTAAACTTCTTTTTTTATTTTTTTGTTGCCCCTGTCCATTAACAATAAAGAGAGCGGCAGAGCTCTCTCTGACTACGTTTGTTTATTTGCTTTTTGCTTTTTTTTTTAACACTTGCGTTCCAACGGCATCCCATGTGTTTGACTTCACAACGCTATGAACTGTGGGTAATTCCCCTACCCAAAGTCAGCATCGGTGCTAACTTACGGTAAGGGGGCAGTAAGGGCTCATTCACTGACTTGGTGATCTGACAACGGAACAGCCCTCACACTCTCACGGAATTCCCGTGAATGCGCCTCTAAGGACACACTCACACTAGGGCCAGTTGATCCGTGCCGTGCTGAAGCCCGAATGCCCCCCCTCCCCTGTCCTCCGCTGGCCCGCACTCACACTACCTCCAACCCAAGCGTGCTGAAGCACGGTTGCCTCCGACACATACGTCATCACGTTGATATACCAACACGGCGGATGCGCTCTGACTGCAGAAAGAACAGCGCTTTTTAATTGTTTGACCGGTTGTCATGGTAACATCTTGAAGTTTAATCAAAGCGATGTCAACTAGCTATGTTTATGGCGCGACGCAATCGTGACTGTTGTTTACACGCGGTTGCAGACACGAGGTGGAGAGCGAGCCCGCGACGCATTACTGTACGCATTCCTGGCCAAGCGCACCGTGCACACCTCACCAACCGTGCCGGGCCAGGGAAGTGAACCGTGCTCAGGTACGGTTCACTTGCACTCACACTGGCAATAGAATCAGGACTTTAGTCTAGTGTGCCTAGTGTGAGTGCACCCTAAGTCAGTGTGTCCGTAAGGGCTCGGATTGGAATTGGGCCATACTCTTCTCTCCAAGTTATTTTGCACTTCATCTATTCACAACTGTACTACACTTGAATGAAAATCTGTGTAACTTTCACAGACTAACAAAAACCCAGTTGAATGAATTTATCTATTGGGCTCTTTTTTTGAAACTACAATATTAGCTTCATCTTTTTTGTGTGACTGTTAATATGTTTGCCATCAGTACAACAACAATTACTGCTATTAAGGGTGTACGCAACTATACTAAGTGAAGGCTGCCCGGAATGCAGCCACCTGACTGCCATGAAGTCCTTGTTGTCTGTGCTTTATCCCAAGGCATATGGCATCAACTGCAATATCATTTTATTTATTATTTGTTTCATAGCCAATTACAGTGATATTTAACAGTTCTTATTAGCTATAATTTGATGATGTTTACATAATTGTATTGAATTCTGCAACCCATAAGACACAAGGTAATACATGGTTTATCATTATTAAAGGTGAAACTCATCATGTTAAATGCTGACAGTCATTGGAAAGTTTCAAATCCAGTGAGCGCTGCGTGCTGGATTACAACGCTCAAACAAACTGATGAATGTTCCACTCAGACTCAGACTAATGAAGTGCACTGTTCTTTAAATGACAGATAAAGTGGGGAGCAGACAACCAGGATGGAGCTGGATCTACGTTGGTGGAGGAAATGGGCAACTCTTTCCTCTCCAGGACTGCCATTATCACTAAGCTCATGAGTAAGGGAGGTTTGTTTTAGGCTGTTACACATTGTTATAGAGTTATGATTTACATTTCACTACATTTTAGCATTACATGACTATTGTATTTCAGGTATTTTAGTGGAATAGTCCGACTACATTGTTGTTAGTTACAGTAAGTGAGCACAACATGATACTAAAACAGTTAAAACCCGACTCAAAAAGTGACCAACAGGGGCTCATGAAAGTCTTTAGCTTCTCTTTGCACCAGACACACCAGCATCTCCACAGGCAAAGGCAAAGCCTAGAGACCCACAAGGAGGAGATAAATTAATACATTCTTGTGAAACAGATCAGGCCAGGTGTATAGGGCTTTGTTTATTTCGTGACCATTTTTCATCACCACAGTACTGTTGGGTTGTAGTCAACGACAAAGTAGATTAAAAGTTTTTCCTCAAAACTGTAAAGTTTAGTACTTCCTATTGCTTGTTGTGAACTGTTTTCTTCTCTGTATACTATATGTCCTGTATGCTCTATGTCCAACATCTATGTCCCGTCTGGCCGTCCTGGGTGTGGGATCCCTCTGCTGCTCATCCTGAAGTTTCTCCTGTTTTTTTCTCTCTGAAGTTTTTCCTCAGTGGATGTGAGGGTCTAAAGCGGCGTTCACACCGGACGCGATAGACGCGAATATAATTGCGCCAGACGCTTCCATCGCGCCGCTTGGTCATTTTGGATCATTCGCGTCCATCGCGTCATTCGCGCTAGACGCTCCGCCCGTTCATTTGAAAACCGGTGATCTCAACCTGCTCTCTTTCCACGTCGATCATGGCTGATATCACCACCGTTGCTGCACTGTACTACTGCTGTACAAGTCTCAGAAACACCGGAAAACCACCCGCCGTCCTGTCTGGGTTCACTGTGTGTGTGTGTGTGTGTGTGTGTGTGTGTGTGTGTGTGTGTGTGTGTGTGTGTGTTCACTCTGTGTAGAAGACGGCAGCGGTGCCACACACAGCTCAAATACAATCAGCTTCTCCTTCATGTTGTTCTGAGTGTAAACAACCGTACAGAGAAGTGACGTCGTCGGCTTGAACTCGTCGCTGATTGGATGTCACGGCGCGATGCCGCCTGAAAAGTTCAATATTTTCAACTTTATTCTCGCCGCTTCAGACGCGCCGCTTCATTCGCGCCGCGTCTCATCGCTCCAGACGCTCCATTTGCGCCGCCTCCGCCTGAATCGCGTGTCATCGCGCCATTTACATTGATTTTCAATGTAGAGTTGCCGCTCCATTCGCGTCTATCTCGTCCGGTGTGAACGCCCCTTAAAGCAGATATCAGTGGAATGTTTTTGTTAATACAAGTCCTAAATAGTCCTATTTTCCGTCAGCAATCACTTACATGAAGTATTTCAGCCTAAACACGAGTCTCTCCGTCACTCTGCTCTGCTGTAACCCGAGGAGAAAATTTTCCTTGTGGGATACAAGTGTTATCCAATGAGGGGAGAGAACGGCATGAAGGGCTGTGTGTGCAGCCAAGGGATGCGCGTGAATGTGGTGACGTAGCACGAGGACCAATTGATGCCTGACAAGGGCGGGGGCTGCTAACTCATGGTGCGTTCAAGGAAACTCGTACTTTGTGTTTTTCCTTCCTGTGAAGTCATACCAGTTCGATCTGGTACGAGTTCACGGGTCGGAAGTTACGAGTGGCCGTTATAGGGAACTTTCACAGACAACAGGACGGTAAAAACACGAGCTACGGGTTACCTGGAACGCTACCAAGTCGTAGTTGTGACTTGAAGCTGTAACTTACGGTTTCAAAAGCCTGCCTTGAACACAGCATTAGCCGAAACGGCCGTGCCGCTGTTATCTGCTTTAAGGGCAGAGGATGTTGTTGCTATGTAATGACCTTGGAGACAAAGTGTTTGTAAAAACAGGCTATACAGATAAACTTGCAATGCCGTAAGTGGTTAGATTTTCCACCACTAAATGTGTATGTGTGTATAAATATGTGTAGATGGTCTTACTTAACCATGTTTTATTCTAGTTGTAATGATCTGTGTATGTATTCTTTATCTGTAGTATGAAAATGACTCTTTAAGTTTTGTTTTTACCACCCTGTGTTATAATATGACAATTAAATGAATTCAAATCAAATGACCTTGATTCCTTCACTTCTTGACCCTGCAAATGTACAGAAACGTTAGTATTTAAAACACAATTTTCTTTCTATCACCATATTCCAATATATATTATAATAATTTCATTTCAATAGGCTACACTGAAATCTGCAATCTTTTGAGTTTTTCACCATATTGCATTGGATAGATGTAGCCATCTTTTATTGATAAAATTGATATAGTAAATTTCCTCTCTGACAACTTCTTGTAACCTCTCTGTTGTGTGCCTTGGGCACCTTGGGCTGCGTTCAATAGCTCAATGCTCTAATGTAAGCTAAACTGGCTATTAACCCATCTGGTTGCATATTTTTTAAGCCACATTTTATGAACACAGTCTTCAAACAACACTCTCACTTTATAGCAACAAAAATGTGTCGAGGAATGATGCTTGGGTGTTCCGTTTTGAAACGTTGCCTAATCCTATTGCCTTTGAACGCATCCCGTTCAGACCACGAAACAGCGTGGTAGAAATCACGTCTAAACTAGCACTAATACATTACTATTTTTATATTTTATAACATACAATCTCTCACGATATAAACATATATGTCATGGTTATGCGTTTTTTGTTAAAGAATGAGCGAATAGACACTTTCTGAACCCTAGTGTGACAACCCCAACCCCAACCCAGGAGAACGACACAAGAACTACATGTTGCCATAGTGACACGTTGACTGTATGTGCGCTCAGCCATATTGGTTGTAGTTCTAATGTGTTTTCCCTATTATGTTTATCTAAGACCAGGAACATTGTAATCTTTTTATAGGTTTTCTGGGGTGCCGAGCACATATGTTTGGTCAGATTTGATGTGTGTTCCTGTTAAAAGGGAGAAAATGTGTTTTGTGCCATATTTGACCCTATTCTTGACCCCTTCCTGCTGGTTTGCCATTGGACCTGATAGTAGAGGTCAAGAGCTTTCCAAAAATGTGTATAACTTGTCTGTAGCACATTTTGTTGCTGCTCTAGAAGCCTTTAAAAGTGTGTCAGGATCAAGGTTCAAAGGTCACTTGTGGGGAGCAAGAGCTGACCTAAGTTTTCATACTGACACATGTTACTCCCTAGGTCAAGACCTTTCCAACGATGTCTTCATTGTTGTCCTACGACAAAGTTTAATTTTCATCTTGCTTGAAAACTATGGCCCTTTGAGATATACGTTCCTAGCCCTATCTATGGGCCTAACTGGATGAAATCAGTCAAACATGTTTTCAGGGGTAGTGAGTGGCCAAAAATTGTTCAAGATGTTGGTGTCTGACTTATACACTGTTAGACTTTAAAATTTTGACCAGTTTAGACTAATTTTCCTCATAATCTACATCTACACAAAGGTCAGACAAGGAAGACCAGCTGTCCTCTCTCTAATTAGGATGCCCTGACTGCCCAGAAAGGAGGTCAGCAGCAGAGAACAAAACTTTAAATAGCCTAACCAATCATTCTATACAATTTTCCCACTTGCCCTGATAAAAATCTATCTATAAATCTAAATTTCTCTTATAAATCTACACCAAATTGATACTGCAGTTTTGATTTGTGTTAGCCCCTCCCCCAAATTTAGGATATGTTACAGTCTTACAATCACAAGTGCACTGTATGTTGGATGGGATACCCCTCCTCCCCAAGTATATAAAAAATTATTACATAACTCTGTTATAAATCTGTTATAACACCTTACTCTATAATGGCTGAAAGCCATATGGTCTCCTCACCTTCCTTTTCTCCAAGGCATTAGTGAAAGGTATTAGTGATTGCGGTTTCATTTGTACAAAACACACACACACACACAGAAACCATTGTTTTTGTCTATAGTTATTGTCAGTATTGCAGTGGCTGTGTTTGGGAAGTTGGATCACTGTTGAAATATCCTCTGGCCATGAAGCAGTCAATCGTGTTGGTTGAGTGAGATCAGCCGTTCCTTCTTGGTCTTCTCTTCTTCCACTGATGGACTTGTCAAGATGGGCTTATATGCAAATGCTCATAAAAACGAAATCTGAAAGATGACAGTCTAGGCAACCTTTATTTAACACATACTACAAGGTAAACTCAACTGTACTCTGGAGAACATAGTGTTTCAAATGTACTACATTTCTTCAATTAACAGGCATGCATATTTTCCATTCGGGTTGATGAATGCAGATACTTTTATTTTGTTATCTGTGGGAAGAGATTTTCAAACATGAATACAGTATACAACTGATGAACTCATGGACTACCGTTTAAAAAATGATTAAAAGGACAAAAACACACAAAAACTGTACAATTGGATAAGCATAACTAACCAATCTATCAACTGATCCACCACTCAATCATTCATAACAATATAACTATAATCATTAACCACATAATTGTACATTGTTTTAAGCTGTTTGTGTGGCACCCAGGAATCTCTCCATCATGTTGCTACGAGAAAGAAGAAATGGAAAAAAGAGAAATTCTTTTTAGTAACAGTTGCTTTAGTATCAATGAATCATGAATTAAACATGATGTTGAACATGACATACACACTTCTTTTAGAAATACTGTATGGTGTTACTTGCATTCAATGTTGATTGGTAACTACAGTGTTCTGAACTATATCTGTTACTCCAGCATGAATGTTCACCCTGTAACCCAGAAGCCTCTCATACAGCTACGCTTCATGGCAAAGTTGTGCACAGAATTTGAGATGTTGCATTTGTGGTAATGCATCTATGATGACACAACATACATACTGTACCTCTTCGAGCAGGGCAGCCATTTCACCTTCACCTCGCTTATCCCCTGAAAAACAACCAATAACCAAAATGACTGAAAATTAATACAAAAAATAAGCAGAAATAATAATCTATAATAATATCTATTATAACATTAGCCTAGAAATCTAGACGCACCCTAGCGGCAGCAAAAATATTGTGTTCACCAATCACAGCGCTCTATCTGTTTAGAGAGTCGTTGGGCGGGCTTAACGCCATGACGACATACATTTTAATTGGCTTGTCAGGCTAACGTCATCCTGCTCTTTGCTCTGATTAGTCGTAAGGCTCAAGCACTACCCCATTACGTGCAGAGGCAGTTTGAAAGACAGCCTTCATCCCGCCCCCTGGATTGAGCCGAGGTCTACCGGTCGTTGCCAGACTAGACATTTTAATGATGTAGTCTGGCTTGTCAGGCTATTATAACACAAGATCTTAACTTTAAACTGTGTGTGGTGAAATGGTGATTATAGAAAGTTTGCAGTAAATCTGTAGGGGAGACTGTGGTACGCAGCATTGGGCAAGCTGAGCCACCCCTTGTTGCTAGGGAACCATTAAGAAAAATAGAGCATGTGACCAGATATTTAGGAGGACAGAGGAAGGCATCATTTCATGGAATTTGTGACGTAAGAACCACATGGGTTAAACGGTTAGACATCTATGTCCGAAAAACCATTTTTACTCTCGAAAGTGAATTTTTGTCAATCACAAGTTTCATGAGAATTGTGTTTAGACCAAAAGAGATTATTATAAATGTGTAGTATGCATCAGTTGAAACTTTTTAGCTGTGGGAAGTATTAAAGTCAATATGGTAACTGCGGGGTACGTTGTGCCACCTGCCCCATACACTACATGAATGTATTTTTATATTTTTCCTTTTTTTAGTTCAGTTGAGAGAGACAGGAAATGGGGAGAGAGAGAGAGAGGGGGGGGGGGGGATGACATGCAGGAAAGGACTGCCCGATGCAGGATTCGAACCGGGGCCGCCTGCAGTGAGGACTGTAGCCTCTACATATGCTCACTTGATGCTCCTAAATGAATGTATTTTGTCTTTACTTGTCCTGATTACTAAATCAGGATTCTGGATGTTTATGATTACAGTAAGTACGCTGCTGAAAACAAGCTGCTGTTTATGGTGAGCCATGTATTACTTTAAAAGAGAAAGATGAAGGATTCTTCCCAAGATGCAATGTAATCACAAAACTCCCCAAAGCTCAGTGAGTTGGTGGCTCAGCAGCAGGTCACTGCAGTTTGTGTTCACCTGCCACCTGGACAGGTGGAATATGAAGTAAAGGGGGAGGTGGGAGCTGGTGGGGGTTGGGGGGGACTCAACTTAGATGCTCCTATGCTCAACTTGCCCAATTCTCCTCTGCATGGTGAATGTGTATATTAAATGGTTCATGTAGCCTACATAAAACCCTGAAAAGATGAGAAGTGTTGGTAGAAGCCCTTGTAATATCTGCACACTAGTACACAGTATTCAACTAAAAACAACAGAAACAACAACCACCACAAGGACAACTTACTTTGGTAATCCTTTGCCCCACAATCTTGGAATAAGGGAAGCTCTACAGGTTTATGTGGACGTCACAGTCTGGAAATGAGTGAAAGTTTGTAAGTTTAGCATAAAAGCACAAAAAGCTAAATTACTGAAATGACTAAAACACTTGTTTTGATAGAGACATCCATGAATGACATGAATACAAATATTAATACTTAGAAAATAATTTGAGCAATTCTTAATGTTAGTGATGCTATCTACATAATGGATGTGTGTGAATGCATATACACCTGCCTGTACATGTGCATCCCTGTATACAAGATCTTGACCCTTGATCAACACTGATTTTCATTCAAGTGTAGTACAGTTGTTAACAGATAAAGTACTAAATAACTTGGAGAGAAGAGTATAGTGTCAGTCAGCTGAAAGTGCTGAAACAGTTACAGTTACCTCTCACTTGATGCCATATGCCTTGGCATAAAGCACAGACAACAAGGACGTCATGGTGGTCAGGTGGCTGTATTCAGGGCAGGCTTCACTTATGTAGGACCAGTACTTGCCAACTACGTCCATACAGAAGACTGGAGGACTTGAGAACATGGGATATGCGAAGATCTCTCCCCTGTAGGATTGCATACAGCATTAATAGCAGTAATTGTTGTACTGATGGTGAAAATATATTAACAGTCACACATAAAGTAGTAAGTAAAATTGCAATTAAACTCTTAATGTCTTCTTTCAAAAAACAAACAAACAAAACAAAACCAAAAGAGCCCAATAGATAGATTCATTCAACTGCTGGGTTTTTGTTAGTCTGTGAAAGTGAGACTTAATCAATTATTCAAGTGTAGTACGGTTGTGAATAGATGAAGTGCAAAATGACTTGTAGAGAAGTATAGTGTGTCAGCTTAAACAGTGAAACATGTTGGTTGCATAGATTTAGGAGAATATAGTTGAGGACTATCAACAAGAATAAGAATGTTATTATACGGTACTTGCCTGTACATATTTAGAGCACAAAGAATAATGCCATGATGGCATAACTCTTATATGATACACACCTGCTCATCAAGGCTGGAGCTACTCCCCTAGTCCTCCTCGTTGTCCTCGCCTTTGCTGCATTCAGCTGAGACCGACCACAGATGCCCTTTCCTGGTGCATACAAAGACAAAAAGTTTCTAATGTTATTTTAAAAATAAACTTTCAAGTAGTACAAGAAGTTCAATGAGAATCTATGTGGAAAATACACAAAAGCACTTACTGTACATGCTTGGCCCTCATTTGGAAGTCATCATCATTGCAGAGAAGCATCCGTCAAAGTAGCCCCCTTCCTCAGAGCTGGAGAAAATAAAAAATAAAAACCGTACATTGGTCACACCATGTCCATTTATGTCCATCTCAGTTGAATGAACCCAAACATGTTGCAAAAATGTTGCATTTTGTCATTATTGTGTGTCTCCTGCGCCCACTCCCCATTTAACTAACTAACGCAAGCCAAAATAGTTTTGGCTCACTGAAAGATGACGGCAAAAATGGACGCATCTGTCCTTTTGGTTGTTTAACACGGCTGAAAATCATCATCTATTAATGGAGTTTCCGCTCCTGCCCGCTCCCGTTGATTTTTATTCCCGTCCCGTCCCAATCACAGGATTAATAAAACTTTGACTCCCATCCCGCGGGAATCACGTGACCCGTGGGAATTTCCAACAAGTGTCATCCTCTATTCTGCGCACAGCTTGTCCACCTTGAAAGAGCTTATCACCCACTCCATAAAACTCTGGTAAAACGGTGTTCAAACACACTTTGCCAGTCTGTTGACAGAATAATTGAAAATACACTTATATGTAGAATTAAAAGGTGGTAATTGTAAATATTGCATAAGCCAGCCCACCCTGGCATACTCCATTTTCTGCCAGCATCCATATGAAGTTTAGGCCAGAGTTCTCAGGTGGTGTTATGTTGCGTGTGTTGGAAATATGATTGGTAAGAGCAGTGGTGTTGAGGTGTGCAGGCCTACGACTACAACTACTACAGACTTCAGAAAGCTTCTTGGACTGGTACATCCGCATAGAAATCCTAACATGATGTTTTTCTACCAAAATAAGAATAATGATGCACAAATTATCATGATCACATACCAAATCCTGGCTCTTGTTCATCAAGCATCTCCACACCGGTCTCCTCAAGGACACAGAGATGATCATCACGTTTTCTCCATCGTGGCAGGTCTGACCATACCTAAAAAAACACACAATATAATCAAAGTAATGCAGTTAACCACACAGAATTCCTGCACAAATGCATCATAATATCTGATCCCCATGCATGGAATAAGATATTTAAATTACCTTTGTGTCAGGCTCTTCGTTTTACTGAGCATCTCATCGAACTCAGCTTCAGCTGTAGCCATTGTATTATCTGTTACCTGTAAAACAGTGAGAAAAGTACAGTGAGGGCTGGCATGTAGCATTAATGTTAGCCTAGCTAACGTTAGCCTAATCATTAAAATCTACATCAAACAGTGCAGCTAGTAAAGTCAGCCAGTTTAACAACTTTGATCAACCACATCTGTCAAACTTTGTTTGTGGTTGACGACACTGGCTGGTTTTTGGAGGTAAAATAGCTTTAACTGTTAATTATTTAATCACAATTTTCCATGTTGTTTGTTTACGTTACCTGAACGGGGGCTGCCTGTCGGTGAGACGATGACGGACTTGCCGGAAGCTACGTCAGTCACAATGAAATCAGCTGATCGTTCACTGTAACCATAGCAACGATGGAAATCTGAGCAATCTTCGTAATAACTAACAAACGAAATACACATTAACTGAATAAATATAACGTTAATGATTAAAATAATGCACCAAACGTTGGCCTACCACAATAATGAAAAAAAAATTACATTCATAAAATAGCGTTTAAAACAACCACGACAGCAACTACAAGCTGAAAAAATCTTCGTCAAAACGAAAAAAGTATAAGCCCATAGGTCGTCTGCCTTGAATGGTTACAAAGTTATAGCTAAAAAAAACGTTTTTTTTCTCTTCTGAATATCCATTTCATTCGCACTTCCGGGGACCTCCAGCACCAGCAGCATGACGTCTTCAGAGCTGATAATGCGTGTGTCCATCACGAAAAGGATCCTCATTGACTTTCTGTGAGCCCTGTTTGCGTGGTGCCCACACGCAATTCTTACACAATGCGTGCCAGGAGCACGCAATGCGTTATTAAGAAGTCGTGCTCATTTCACGCATTTCTGTGAGATCAGGTTGCTGAAAACACAGCAGACAGGAAGTAGAGTCAGTCATGGCTCCCCTCCCTCCTCTACTGACTTGACTGAAGTTTACTGAGACTCTGAGTCCAGGTTTTAGTCAAACTCACCTTCAGTGTGTGGAGTGTCAGCAGGTTGAAGCAGCAGTGTTGTAGCTGGACTCACTCACAGGAAGTTGTTGGTTTGGTCCGAAGCTGAATCTGAATCTGATCGTCTCTTCTTCAGTCTGCGTCTCTGGGACTGACAGAGTCCAAATACAGTTCTTCCTGGTTTATCTCAGGTGAGTCATGTGAGGGGGCGGAGCTTTGAAAAGTGACTGAATGTTGAACAGGTTAGTCCAGATTCATGTAGAGGAGCAGTTCTACGCACGTGCCTCGTTTTAAAAACTGTATTTTCTTGTGTTTTTTAACAAATACATAAAATACTGTTGTGCATAGGGATGTTAAAAAAAAATTTTTTAAAAACCTTACCGTACACATTTCCTTGTCATACCATGTTGTGTGTGTGGGAGTTACAGTAAGACACATAAACTCATGTAGATTTATAACACAAACTCTGACAGCTTTGAAACTTGACATAATTGTGGTCAGAAAGCTGCTTTACCTGTTAGAAAAACTTGCGTATGAATATCTTAATTCTTTGTGTGGAAGGGAACAACTGTTTAAGTGCAGTACTTGTACCTGTGCAGAGTACTTGTACACAGTGTGGTGTCAGTACTTCATCTCAACACTTCCTCCACCTCTGATGCTAAATATAAACAGAATGGGATGTTGTGTAGATGCAGGAGACGTTAAAGACGAAGCTGAATATGAATCCAAGTCAAGACAACATTTTATTATGTTGATGAAAAACAGGAACAAATGTACATTCAGCTTTTGTGATGAAGTGACACGTTAATACATTTTAGATCATTTCATTTGAACAGATACAAACTTTTTACATATGTAATTAAACAAGAATCACTTTTCAACTTTTCATGTTTGACATTTTTTCATCTGAAGAATATGATAAGAGTGAAAATATTTCACACATGAAAAGTAGTAAAAAGGCAAAAGTGTAATAATAAGACAGCAGGAGGACAGGTGAAGTTTAACAGGTTCAATTCACTGACTTTTCCCTTTAAGAAATAAACAACATTATAAATATGATCATCCTCGTCATCTCTAACTGCTCTGCTCCACTGTCACTGACACCTTCACTGGCAACAGCTTCACTGGGAGGTTTCTACCAATGTTAATGTATGGAAACATCTTCTGAGTGAAAGTGTGTGTGAAGGTGTGTATTTGTGTGTTAGTATCAGGATCAGAGAACGACAGTTTTCCTTTGTTCAAGTCCAGATTCACTCTGATCCTCTGGTGCTTCTTCTGCACTGGGAGAACAATGACTGGAGCTGATGGTGAAAATGCTCCGTATTCACCTTCATTAAATCCTATTCCCCATATTCCAGACAGTATCTTGTCTCCCTTCCTCTGCTCAGACTCTGGTAACACACCCAGTCCCCACCATGTACTGTCTCCAACCTCGACATCCCAGCTGTGAGTCCTTGAGTTAAAACCCCCAGAGCCCAAGACAGAGGGGAAATAATCAATCCTCTCTGGATTGTCAGGAAGCTGCTGTTTGACTCCTCGTCGTCTCACACTGGTCAGATCTTCAGACAGGATGATATCTGGATGAGCAGTGTTTGGGTCCAGAACCACAGGACTGTAGGAGACCATGTCCTTCATCTTGTTCCAGATGTTGAAGGTCAGGTTGCCCAGGTGTTTGGCCTGGTCTATCAGAGCTCCTGAGTCCAGCTGTGGATCCTCCAGCAGGGGGCGCTGCTGGACTCTTTCCACTGCAGCCTTGTAGTTGAGCAGGAATGAGACGTCTTCAGCTCTCAGCTCGTCCTCTGTGGCTCTGACTGTGTGTGAAAGAGCTGCTATCTCTCTGCTCAGAGCCTCCATCTTCTCCTTCATCCTCTGACTCTTCAGCTCCTCTTCCTCCCTCAGTGCAGCCATCCTGGCCTCCTCTTCCTCTTCTAGAAACTGGTGAAGCTTCTTAAACTGATCCTTAATCTGCCTCTCTGTGTGTCGGGCCTGGACCTTGATGTGTTCTGCTGTTTGATCAAACTCCACTTGAACTTCTTCAAAACCCTTTAACTTCTTCTTTAAGGGCTCCAGAGTTTCCTCAAGTTCTTTCTTGAGTTGTGAAGCAGCTTCATTGATGGGTCTGATTCTGTGGTTGGTGTGTGTTACTGAATGGAGACAGACGAGACACACTGGCTGCTGATGGTCCAGACAGAAGAGTTTGAGTTTCTCAGAGTGCAGACTGCAGAGAGCCTCTGAAGATCTCTGCTCTCTCTGCTGTAAGAAGCTCTCACACAGGTTCTTCAACACCAGACTAACAGGTGGATGTTCTCTTGAAGATCTTCTCTTACAAACTGGATGCAGTGGATCTTGTTTCTCCTTCCACCAGCTCTTCAGACAGTCTTTACAGAAGCTGTGGCTGCAGGTGCGGCAGAACTGTAATCCACGAAGAGCATCCGGACGTAGCTCTGCTGCTGCTCCAGGTGTGACAGCGCTGAGTGGAGGGCTACGGCGATGGCATCTTCAGTGGATCTGTTGGTCTGATATGCAAACTGGTAGGGATCGAAGCCTGAGGGGAGATGATCCTTGACGTGCTGGAGGACCAGTCTCTCCAAGCACTTCGTGATTACCGGTGTGAGGGCCACAGGGCGGTAATCATTCAGGCTGGTGGTGGGAGACTTCTTCGGTACCGGGATGATAGTGGCGGATTTCAAACAGGACGGGATGACTGCCTGGGCCAGGGAGAGGTTAAAGATTATGGTGAAGATGTGTGTGAGCTGGAGGGCACACGCTTTGACTCCGTCTGGGCCAGCAGCCTTCTTGGGGTTCACTGCCAGGAGCACCCGTCTGACCTCGTGCTCGCTGACAGTGAGTGTGGGGGTGCGGAGACTGGAACTGGAGGGAGGATATAGGGAGGGGGAGGGGGAGGGGGGGCAGGCGGCAGGGCAGGGGCTGATGAGTGTTGCTGTGATGTCTCAAAGCGGGCAAAGAAGCAGCAACTCCTCTGCTAGCGTCGCACCCAGGTCTCCTGTTAGGGCAGCCTCTGTAGTTCGTGATGTCATGAATGTCCTGCCACACCGCCTGTGAGTTGTTGCTGGACAGGTGGGACTCTATCTTCCTCTTATGGTCCGCTTTGGCTTTTTTAATGCTTCTCTTCAGATCCGCTCTAGCAGTTCTGTATAAGGCTTCGTCTCCGGCATTGCGGGCTTTGAGGAGTGTACGGACCTGACTGGTCACTTGATGTAGTCCAGTACCGTACTAGTGAAGGTTTCCAGCTCGTGATGTTCAAATAGGTCCCAGTCAGTCACTGTGAAGCAGTCCTGCAGCCTGGAGAGTGCATTCTCAGGCCAGGTTGTGATGGTCTTTGTGGTTACAATCCACGGGGAGCCCGGTGTTCTTGTTATCTCCTCTGGGATGTTGTGCGAGTGCTGGTAAACACTCGTAATGGGTGTCTGGTGCTGAGCCCCGATTTCCAGGAGGTTCTGTCCAGTGTAGAGGATGTTCGCAGAGCCGAGTGTGCAAAAACAAATTAGAGAAAAGTACCGTAACATCAAAAGAGAGCAATGAGAGGAAGAGCCGTGAGCCGCTGCACAAATGCGCGCCGCCATCTTGCATCATTATCTGCGGCGAAACCACATTCATTTCATCAATATTTTGTTATTATATTCTGGTGCTATTCCCCTCCGAGCCCTTGGTGGCATGTTATCAACATCCTGCGCCTGTAGGTTGACCTACTAACCCGACCTGGATGATGTCATCTCCGCTAACTTGCTATCGCTAATGCTACGGTTCGATTCTGCGTGTTTCTGACTTGTCAGAACAAAATGAGCAGCTCGACGAAGTTCAGCTTCCACAGGCTTCCTCTCCTCAACCTGGACTCACTAAAGCTCCGGCTAGTTGAGATAAAAATGGACCTGAATGCTGAAGCGGAATGATTATTATCAGAATGAGCCGGGCAGCGGTCGGAGATGACATAATCCAGATCAGAGGTTAGTAGGCAACCTACAGACGCCGGATGTTGATAACATGCCACCACGGGCTCGGAGGGGAATAGCACTGGTTTATCAAAACAAAATATTGGCAAAATGAACGAGTTTTGCGGCAGATAATGTGTTTTTTAGAGACTGCATTGCGTGCCGCGTGTTCTCGCATTATACGGATATACGCGCCGCTCCACTGGGGCTAATTTCGTCAAAATGACTCCAAATGACACCAAAGTTGTCTGGGTGAGTAAGTGATCGAATTTTATGCTAGAAATAAGGTCCAGGTCGTAAAAAACGGAAATTATCCTTTAAGATAAGTATGAGCATCCTCTTTATCTCTAACTGCTCTGCTCCACAGCTTGTTTTCTTGTCTGTAACAACATCTATTGCACGTCTGTCCGTCCTGGGTGAGGGATCCCTCCTCTGTTGCTCACCCTGAGGTTTCTCAGATTTTTCCCTGTTAAAAGGGTTTCCATGGAGTTTTTCCTCAGTCGATGTGAGGGTCTAAGGACAGAGGATGTTGTTACGATGCCATGTAAAGCCCTTTGAGACAAACTGTTTGTAAAAACGGGCTATACAAATAAAATTGCCTTGCCTTGCCTTGCCTCCACTGTCACTGAAACCTTCACTGGCAACAACTTCAATGGGAGGTCATCAATAGTGTCAATGTATGGAAACATCTTCTGAGTGAAAGTGTGTGTGAAGGTGTGTATGTGTGTGTTAGTATCAGGATCAGAGAATGACAGTTTTCCTCTGTTCAAGTCCAGATTCACTCTGATCCTCTGGTGCTTCTTCTGGTCTGGGAGAACAGTGAATGGACCTGATGGTGAACATGCTCCGTATTTACCTTCGCAGAAGCATATTCCCCATAATCCAGACACTATCTCATCTCCCTTCCTCTGCACAGACTCTGTTAACACACCGAGTCCCCAGTACGTACTGTCTCCAACCTCGACATCCCAGCTGTGAGTCCCTAAGTTAAAACCCTCAGAGCCCAGGACAGAGCAGGAATAATCACTCCTCTCTGGATTGTCAGGAAGCTGCTGTTTGTCTCCTAGTCTCACACTGGTCAGATCTTCAGACAGGATGAGATATGGATGAGCAGTGTTTGGGTCCAGAACCACAGGACTGTAGGAGACCATGTCCTTCATCTTGTTCCAGATGTTGAAGGTCAGGTTGCCCAGGTGTTTGGCCTGGTCTATCAGAGCTCCTGAGTCCAGCTGTGGATCCTCCAGCAGGGGGCGCTGCTGGACTCTTTCCACTGCAGCCTTGTAGTTGAGCAGGAATGAGACGTCTTCAGCTCTCAGCTCGTCCTCTGTGGCTCTGACTGTGTGTGAAAGAGCTGCTATCTCTCTGCTCAGAGCCTCCATCTTCTCCTTCATCCTCTGACTCTTCTGCTCCTCTTCCTCCCTCAGTGCAGCCATCCTGGCCTCCTCTTCCTCTTCTAGAAACTGGTGAAGCTTCTTAAACTGCTCCTTAATCTGCCTCTCTGTGTGTCGGGCCTGGACCTTAATGTGTTCTGCTGTTTGATCAAACTTCTCCTGAACTTCTTCAAAACCCTTTAACTTCTTCTTTAAGGGCTCCAGAGTTTCCTCAAGTTCCTTCTTGAGTTTAGAAGCAGCTTCATTGATGGGTCTGATTCTGTGGTTGGTGTGTGTTTCTGAATGGAGACAGATGTGACACACTGGCTGCTGATGGTCCAGACAGAAGAGTTTGAGTTTCTCAGCGTGCAGACTGCAGAGAGCCTCTGAAGATCTCTGATCTCTCTGCTGTAAGAAGCTCTCACACAGGTTCTTCAATGCCAGACTAAAAGGTGGAAGACCCTTTGAAGATCTTCTCTTACAAACTGGACACAGTTGATCTTGTTTCTCCTTCCACCAGCTCTTCAGACAGTCTTTACAGAAGCTGTGGCTGCAGGACAGAACAACAGGATCTCTGAAGACCTCCGTACAGACCGGACAGCAAAGATCCTCCTCCAATCTGGAAGCCATTGAGTCTGTGAGTGAAGCTGAAAACACAGCAGACAGGAAGTAGAGTCAGTCATGGCTCCCCTCCCTCCTCTACTGACTTGACTGAAGTTTACTGTGACTCTGAGTCCAGGTTTTAGTCAAACTCACCTTCAGTGTGTGGAGTGTCAGCAGGTTGAAGCAGCAGTGTTGTAGCTGGACTCACTCACAGGAAGTTGTTAGTTTGGTCTGAAGCTGAATCTGATCGTCTCTTCTTCAGTCTGCGTCTCAGGGACTGACAGAGTCCAATGCACTGTTTACTGTTTTTTTCAGGTGAGTCATGTGAGGGGGCGGAGATTTGAAAAATGACTGAATGTTGAACAGGTTAGTCCAGATTAATGTAGAGGAGCAGTTCTAGGCATGTGCCTTGTTTTAAAAAGGGTCTTTTCACGTGTTTTTTGATAAATAAATAAATAACTGTTGTGCATGGGGATGTAAAATAAAAAAAGAAAGGTAATATACCGTACACATTTCCTTGTCATACCATGTTGTGTGTGGGAGTTAAGACATATAAACTCATGTAGATTAATAATACAAACTCTGACAGCTTTGAAACTTGACATAATTGTGGTCAGAAAGCTGCTTTACCTGTTAGAAAAACTTGGGTGTGAATATCTTGATTCTTTGTGTGGAAGGGAGCAACTGTTTAAGTGCAGTACTTGTACCTGTGTGCCGAGTACTTGTACACAGTGTGGTGTCAGTACTTCATCTCAACACTTCCTCCACCTCTGCTGCTAATTATAAAGAGAATGGGATGTTGTGTAGATGCAGGAGACGTTAAAGACGAAGCTGAATATGAATCCAAGTCAAGACAACATTTTATTATGTTGATGAAAAACAGGAACGAATGTACATTCATCTTTTGTGATGAACTGACATGTTAAAGCAGAAGTAAGCGATCCGGTCGTTTTGGCTAATGCTGCGTTCCAGGCAGGCTTTTGAAACCGTAAATTACAGCTTCAAGTCACAACTTACGACTTTGTAGCGTTCCAGGCAACCCACTCGTGTTTTTTCCGACCTGTTTTACCGGTGAAAGTCACTATAACGGCCACTCGTAACTTCCGACCCGTGAAGTCGCACCAGATCGAACTGGTACAACTTAACAGGTCGGAAAAACACGAGTTACGGGCTGCCTTGAACGCACCATAACAGTCCTCGTCGCTACGTCACCACATTCACAGCGTCCCTTGGCTGCACACACAGCCCTGCATGCCGTTCTCTCTCCTCATTGGATAAAACTTGTAGGATACGAGAAAAGTTTTCTCCTCGGCTCAGAGCAGAGCAGAGTGACTGACAGACCCGTGTTTCAGACCAAACACTCTATGTAAGTGATTGCTGTCGGAAGATATAACTATTTAAAGCAGAAGTAAGTGATATATTTGTGTTAATATAAGTCTTAAATAGTTAAAGCTGCTTTACCTGTTAGAAAAACTTGGGTGTGAATATCTTGATTCTTTGTGTGGAAGGGAGCAACTGTTTAATAAGATAATAAGATAATGTGTTTTTTAGAGACTGCATTGCGTGCCGCGTGTTCTCGCATTATACGGATATACGCGCCGCTCCACTGGGGCTAATTTCGTCAAAATGACTCCAAATGACACCAAAGTTGTCTGGGTGAGTAAGTGATCGAATTTTATGCTAGAAATAAGGTCCAGGTCGTAAAAAACGGAAATTATCCTTTAAGATAAGTATGAGCATCCTCTTTATCTCTAACTGCTCTGCTCCACAGCTTGTTTTCTTGTCTGTAACAACATCTATTGCACGTCTGTCCGTCCTGGGTGAGGGATCCCTCCTCTGTTGCTCACCCTGAGGTTTCTCAGATTTTTCCCTGTTAAAAGGGTTTCCATGGAGTTTTTCCTCAGTCGATGTGAGGGTCTAAGGACAGAGGATGTTGTTACGATGCCATGTAAAGCCCTTTGAGACAAACTGTTTGTAAAAACGGGCTATACAAATAAAATTGCCTTGCCTTGCCTTGCCTCCACTGTCACTGAAACCTTCACTGGCAACAACTTCAATGGGAGGTCATCAATAGTGTCAATGTATGGAAACATCTTCTGAGTGAAAGTGTGTGTGAAGGTGTGTATGTGTGTGTTAGTATCAGGATCAGAGAATGACAGTTTTCCTCTGTTCAAGTCCAGATTCACTCTGATCCTCTGGTGCTTCTTCTGGTCTGGGAGAACAGTGAATGGACCTGATGGTGAACATGCTCCGTATTTACCTTCGCAGAAGCATATTCCCCATAATCCAGACACTATCTCATCTCCCTTCCTCTGCACAGACTCTGTTAACACACCGAGTCCCCAGTACGTACTGTCTCCAACCTCGACATCCCAGCTGTGAGTCCCTAAGTTAAAACCCTCAGAGCCCAGGACAGAGCAGGAATAATCACTCCTCTCTGGATTGTCAGGAAGCTGCTGTTTGTCTCCTAGTCTCACACTGGTCAGATCTTCAGACAGGATGAGATATGGATGAGCAGTGTTTGGGTCCAGAACCACAGGACTGTAGGAGACCATGTCCTTCATCTTGTTCCAGATGTTGAAGGTCAGGTTGCCCAGGTGTTTGGCCTGGTCTATCAGAGCTCCTGAGTCCAGCTGTGGATCCTCCAGCAGGGGGCGCTGCTGGACTCTTTCCACTGCAGCCTTGTAGTTGAGCAGGAATGAGACGTCTTCAGCTCTCAGCTCGTCCTCTGTGGCTCTGACTGTGTGTGAAAGAGCTGCTATCTCTCTGCTCAGAGCCTCCATCTTCTCCTTCATCCTCTGACTCTTCTGCTCCTCTTCCTCCCTCAGTGCAGCCATCCTGGCCTCCTCTTCCTCTTCTAGAAACTGGTGAAGCTTCTTAAACTGCTCCTTAATCTGCCTCTCTGTGTGTCGGGCCTGGACCTTAATGTGTTCTGCTGTTTGATCAAACTTCTCCTGAACTTCTTCAAAACCCTTTAACTTCTTCTTTAAGGGCTCCAGAGTTTCCTCAAGTTCCTTCTTGAGTTTAGAAGCAGCTTCATTGATGGGTCTGATTCTGTGGTTGGTGTGTGTTTCTGAATGGAGACAGATGTGACACACTGGCTGCTGATGGTCCAGACAGAAGAGTTTGAGTTTCTCAGCGTGCAGACTGCAGAGAGCCTCTGAAGATCTCTGATCTCTCTGCTGTAAGAAGCTCTCACACAGGTTCTTCAATGCCAGACTAAAAGGTGGAAGACCCTTTGAAGATCTTCTCTTACAAACTGGACACAGTTGATCTTGTTTCTCCTTCCACCAGCTCTTCAGACAGTCTTTACAGAAGCTGTGGCTGCAGGACAGAACAACAGGATCTCTGAAGACCTCCGTACAGACCGGACAGCAAAGATCCTCCTCCAATCTGGAAGCCATTGAGTCTGTGAGTGAAGCTGAAAACACAGCAGACAGGAAGTAGAGTCAGTCATGGCTCCCCTCCCTCCTCTACTGACTTGACTGAAGTTTACTGTGACTCTGAGTCCAGGTTTTAGTCAAACTCACCTTCAGTGTGTGGAGTGTCAGCAGGTTGAAGCAGCAGTGTTGTAGCTGGACTCACTCACAGGAAGTTGTTAGTTTGGTCTGAAGCTGAATCTGATCGTCTCTTCTTCAGTCTGCGTCTCAGGGACTGACAGAGTCCAATGCACTGTTTACTGTTTTTTTCAGGTGAGTCATGTGAGGGGGCGGAGATTTGAAAAATGACTGAATGTTGAACAGGTTAGTCCAGATTAATGTAGAGGAGCAGTTCTAGGCATGTGCCTTGTTTTAAAAAGGGTCTTTTCACGTGTTTTTTGATAAATAAATAAATAACTGTTGTGCATGGGGATGTAAAATAAAAAAAGAAAGGTAATATACCGTACACATTTCCTTGTCATACCATGTTGTGTGTGGGAGTTAAGACATATAAACTCATGTAGATTAATAATACAAACTCTGACAGCTTTGAAACTTGACATAATTGTGGTCAGAAAGCTGCTTTACCTGTTAGAAAAACTTGGGTGTGAATATCTTGATTCTTTGTGTGGAAGGGAGCAACTGTTTAAGTGCAGTACTTGTACCTGTGTGCCGAGTACTTGTACACAGTGTGGTGTCAGTACTTCATCTCAACACTTCCTCCACCTCTGCTGCTAATTATAAAGAGAATGGGATGTTGTGTAGATGCAGGAGACGTTAAAGACGAAGCTGAATATGAATCCAAGTCAAGACAACATTTTATTATGTTGATGAAAAACAGGAACGAATGTACATTCATCTTTTGTGATGAACTGACATGTTAAAGCAGAAGTAAGCGATCCGGTCGTTTTGGCTAATGCTGCGTTCCAGGCAGGCTTTTGAAACCGTAAATTACAGCTTCAAGTCACAACTTACGACTTTGTAGCGTTCCAGGCAACCCACTCGTGTTTTTCCGACCTGTTTTACCGGTGAAAGTCACTATAACGGCCACTCGTAACTTCCGACCCGTGAAGTCGCACCAGATCGAACTGGTACAACTTAACAGGTCGGAAAAACACGAGTTACGGGCTGCCTTGAACGCACCATAACAGTCCTCGTCGCTACGTCACCACATTCACAGCGTCCCTTGGCTGCACACACAGCCCTGCATGCCGTTCTCTCTCCTCATTGGATAAAACTTGTAGGATACGAGAAAAGTTTTCTCCTCGGCTCAGAGCAGAGCAGAGTGACTGACAGACCCGTGTTTCAGACCAAACACTCTATGTAAGTGATTGCTGTCGGAAGATATAACTATTTAAAGCAGAAGTAAGTGATATATTTGTGTTAATATAAGTCTTAAATAGTTAAAGCTGCTTTACCTGTTAGAAAAACTTGGGTGTGAATATCTTGATTCTTTGTGTGGAAGGGAGCAACTGTTTAATAAGATAATAAGATAATGTGTTTTTTAGAGACTGCATTGCGTGCCGCGTGTTCTCGCATTATACGGATATACGCGCCGCTCCACTGGGGCTAATTTCGTCAAAATGACTCCAAATGACACCAAAGTTGTCTGGGTGAGTAAGTGATCGAATTTTATGCTAGAAATAAGGTCCAGGTCGTAAAAAACGGAAATTATCCTTTAAGATAAGTATGAGCATCCTCTTTATCTCTAACTGCTCTGCTCCACAGCTTGTTTTCTTGTCTGTAACAACATCTATTGCACGTCTGTCCGTCCTGGGTGAGGGATCCCTCCTCTGTTGCTCACCCTGAGGTTTCTCAGATTTTTCCCTGTTAAAAGGGTTTCCATGGAGTTTTTCCTCAGTCGATGTGCAGACCGGACAGCAGAGATCCTCCTCTAGTCTGGAAGCCATTGAGTCTGTGAGTGAAGCTGAAAACACAGAAGTAGAGTCGGTCATGGCTCCCCTCCCTCCTCTACTGACTTGACTGAAGTTTACTGTGACTCTGAGTCCAGGTTTTAGTCAAACTCACCTTCAGTGTGTGGAGTGTCAGCAGGTTGAAGCAGCAGTGTTGTAGCTGGACTCACTCACAGAAAGTTGTTCGTTTGGTCTGAAGCTGAATCTGATCGTCTCTTCTTCAGTCTGCGTCTCTGGGGCTGAAGAGGAAGTGCAGCAGTTTCCTGTTCTATGAGCTATGTGAGGGGGCGGAGCTTTGTCAAACTGAAAGTTCTGCAGGATGATGCAGCAGCTCTGTTAAGTTTCTGTTTGTGGATCATTTAAAGGGGACCTATTATGCTCCTTTTTGCACAAACTAAAATAGTTCCTGGGTGTCTTAAAGACATGTCTGTGACGTGCTTCGGTCAAAATACCCCAAAGATCAAACATCACAGCATTCTCAAAAACAGGGCTCTGCAAAACGGTCTGTTTCAGTGGCCCCTCCCTTTAAATGCAAATGAACCACTCCCTCAGCATTGCGTTACCATGACGATGTCTACTACTAGTACCTATACTGATTTGGCCAAAATGTAGTATGCAAACAAAAGCTAAATCTGCAGTAGGCAAAGTGCCAGATCTCCAGTCTGCATCTGACCAGTCTACATTGTGTAATGAAATGTGCCCATGACCTAGTCTCACCCTAACCAAAGATGGTATGGAGTAGTCTTTGCCATGTAGGCTACTGTAACCATGTAACATGTAATATAAAAATGCAAAAATAAATATATAAAATAAATTAAAAATATATGCAGAATGGTCAGTTCATTGTAAAACAGTTATTTATTGATGTAAATGTGGTGATTTGTGCACATAGACTACAGAGCTCTGCAGCACTGCTCCTCTCTATCCTCCTCCTCCTCACAGCTTCTCTTTTCATTCAAACTAATTCAACAGCCACAATTGTAAGATTTCATCAATGAGACCAACATTTATCTCCTAAAAAGAATAACCACACGGTGGTAAACGTCTAAAAAAACCTGCGGGTATGTTTATTAGCGATGGTTTTCTCTACCGCGATGAGCATGGACGTCTGCCCGGCCAAGGAGGCCTGCAGACGGGCTCTGCCTGTGTGAGGAGCCGCTGCAGCTCCGGAGCTCCGGTGCTCCGTCGGTCCAGCGTTACGTCGGTCCGGCGAACAACGTCACCCCGGCGGTACGTCGCTTCTCACACAGGTACAGCTTCACTTACATGACACGTCGGCGTAAACTTCTAAATAAAACTTAGTAAAGTGGCGCTACAGCGCTAAAACATGCAGGGAAGAAGCAGGAAGTAGTCCGCTCCGCTCTCCGCTGTGACACCAGGCACAACAGAGCAGCATGGGGGGAGGCGGGGCCGGCTGGAGCAGAGACCTCGGCATGACCATGTAGGGGAGTCCGGCACGCCATGACGTCGACGCGAGCTCATGTCAAAAAAAAGTCAGTGCAACCGAGTAAAAAAAAAAAAAAAAAAGTCAGTAGAAATCCCAATCATCTAGCAGGGTTTACCTCCAAATGCATTAACCTCATGATATGACACTTCCACGGCCTCTAGAACCATTATCCAACATTTTAAACATATATGGAAGTCTGAAAAGCTGGAAAAGCATAATAGGTCCCCTTTAATGCTGATGTCAGGGGACACACCTCTCTTAAAAAAAAAAAAGCACCGCTGCTGTCGTAAAGCTCAGAGAGAGCACGGCAGACAACTGCGGACTAATTTAATAAACCAAATTTATAATCACAACTCAAATTCCTTTCACAAATTAACAGTTGTGCACTTTGCCTTAATGATGAGCAGTGGAAGATGATTAATTGCACAAATCTGAAGTAAAGTTTACAGCACATGGCCAAATGTGCAACAGGTGAAAATTAATTAAATATTAGAACATTATGCTGTTTGGTGCTTCAATAAATTGCCGATAACAATGATGACGATGTGTATAAATTATTTGGAAGGGGGGGCGATGCGTGGCGCAGTGGGTAGAGCGGCCGCCCCATGTAGAGGCTGCAGTCCTCGCCGCAGGCGTCCCTGGTTCGAATCCCGCGTCGGGCAGACCTTTCCTGCGTGTCGTTCCCCCTCTCTCTGCCTCCCCATTTCCTGTCTATCTCTATTGTCATCACTATCAAATAAAGGCAAAAAGCCAAAAAATATACTTAAAAAAAAAAAAAAAAATTATTTGGAAGGTGCTCACACTCACTCAATTTTATTCTTATTTTCTTACCTCAACCAATATTTAGGCCAATATAATCGTAACATATTTTATGAAAATAATTTTGAAGGCCTAATTATGAAAAAAAAAAAAGCCTAATAAATATTGTAAATGTTTCATGTTTTTTTATTATTGTTAATGCATTTTATTTGTTTATAATTCAGGCCAATATGTACATAAGAACATGTATGAAACACATACACTGTTAGATTTTTCGCTGTGAATTTACAATAAATTATTGGATAAATTTTGCATGACTTTCACAATAAGGTTACTGTGAAATATGCTCACAGCAATTTACTGTAATTTCATATCTGTGATATTACAATGCATTGTTGTAAAAGCACAACTGTATACTGTAACTTTACAGCTTCAATGACAAAGCAATTACTGTGATATTACAGTACATTACTGGGGAATTACAACCTTTTGCTGTACATCATTACAACAAGGCCCTGTACTTTTACAGTGTGTACTGTAAATGTAATGCACAAGTTCATAGTAATTTATTGTGAATTTACAATGTATACTGTGGAAGTCATATAAGTAATGCAGACAAAGTTTCAATTTACTGTTAGCCCAATGGCATATTTATTTACAAATAAAACATACATACATACAGTAAATGCCAAGATATTCAAGAATTCAAGAAATTCAACAGTTATAAACTTTCCAAAGCCATCTTAAAGGGATAGTTTACCCAAAATTGAAATTTCACTCATTATCTCCTCCCCCTCGTGTGGACTAAGGGCTGGGAGAAGTTTCAGAGTCCTTCGTGTCTTCTCTGAGTTACAGGGGGTCTCGACGTAGCAGTGCATGTCCATATGACGGTTGCAAATGGATACCACTTTTCTTCGTAACAAAAAGACACACCAAAAAACATCCAAATACCTCCATGCTGCTCGTATGTAATGTCCGTCTTGTATTGAAGCCCCGAAATGCGAAATTGTCCCCCAAAAAATTAAATAAGTCTATTCTTCAAGCTTGTTTGTAGCGGAAGCTCCTCTTCCTGGTCCGTCAAATTTGGGCGAACCAGGATCTGTCCTGGTTCGCCCAAGAGGAGCTTTTAGGAGCTTCTAAAAGCTTCCGCTGCAAAACAAGCTTGAAGAATAGACTTGTTTAAGTTTTTTCAGGACAATTTCGCATTTTGGGGCTTCAATACAAGAGGGACATTACATACGAGCAGCATGGAGGTATCTGGATGTTTTTTGGTGTGTCTTTTTGTTATGAAGACAGTTGGTATTTGCATTTGCAACCGTCATATGGACATGCACTGCTACGCCGAGACCCCCTGTAACTCAGAGAAGCCACGGAGGACTCTGAAACTTCTCCCAGCCCTTAGTCCACATGAGGGTGAGTAGATAATGAGTGAAATTTCAATTTTGGGTGAACTATCCCTTTAAAATACAGAGAAATTGTACAGAAACGTGGAATTCACTACCTAGCTGTGTCACAATAACAGTAAGAGGATAGGAATGAGGCCTACATGGCAAGATACGAGAAGGGAGAGAGCAATGAAGGGATGTCAGAAAGGGGTAGTTTCCTCAAAAGGGTGCTCACATAAGGGTTCATTGTTGTCCACTTCTTGGTCTTTGGTCCACTTCTTCCTCGATGTCCAAGAAGCACCTGTTAACAAGCAAACATAGTTTCAGTTTTAAATAGACTTATGTATTGCAGGCAGCATTTGTCAAGGCATTTTCCCATATCACACCCTAATAGACTTATAATCCAAACTTGTTGGATCTCCTTTGATCATTTGGAAAAAACTAACCACATATTGGGATCTAAACGGTTACTTGCATGAAAAACATCAAGATTGCTGATCACTGAATTAGAAACCTATACTATAATATGAATTACAAGATCAAATCTGATCTTTATACAATACCTTTAGTGACTGTCCAGCGACAGGATACTCAAGGTTGAAGATGCAATAGCTGCTGAAGAAAGCAGGGTGGGCCCATCACATGTCCCTCGATGGATATCAGCCATCCAGAGGGCTTCATCATGTCACCTGAAATGAACCGATAAAACATCATGTATTATGAGCACTTTGAGATCTGTTTCAAATATAAAGTGCTCCACAAATGTTCATTGTGGCCATGTAAATTCCTAGAATCAAAACAAAATACTGAGTTAGAAATGTCAATAAAAGCTCCAAGAAACATTACCTTGAATGATCAAGCAGGCGGTGGTGGGGAGTTCTGCAGTATTGACGTCCACAGCAGTGGCACAGGGCTGTAACATAGTAACACACGATAGCAGAGATTTAATGTAGAATAAATATTGTTCATTGGTCAGAGGTCAATCATACAAGGTAATAAATTGCGTTAATCACTCATTTTGCATTTTAAATATTTGAATAAAAAATCTTACACTTCATCTTCAAGCATCAAATTCTCCTTTGGCTCTTTGAAGTAGGACATTAGGAGCAGCAGGATGCAGGCAGACTTGTCAGGGTCTGGATCACAGCAGGCCAGAACATCGCGGATCTGGGTGACATCGATGTCCGTCAGTAGGGCTGTGGTGGTAGAAAATTGACATGACCAAGTATAGAGGGGAAAATAAAAAATGTAAAATTAATTTCACACATATCAGAAAATTATTATGAAGTTGTTTTTAAATGTTATAGCTGTTCTTTAAGGTATATGTGATCAATACGGCCGAGGGGTCCCACTTTCATTAAAAAAAGCCCAAACCCAACTATATCTGACCAAATGTTGAGTCATCATCCTTTATAATCTTATCATATGAACACTTTGGTTCAGTAAAAGCATAATGTACAGTACATTATTTACGTATTCAAATTAAAATAGTAAGAGGCTGCATTTGTCTGGTCCAGGCTGTAACGTTAGTAAATAGCAAAGCTAACGTGAAAAGACTATCACTATTAGCAAATGCAGTGAGAGAACGTTCGACAATTTCGGGCACTTGCTAAAAAAATATAAACTGTGTCATGCGATAAACGTTCATTTGAAAGTCAATATTATTATCATATTTAAAATGACATGGGTGTAATGCATGCAGCTCACCTTCTCCATTCAGTCCAGAAGAGAAAGGGAAAATGGCATCTTCAGGTTCAGTTGGTTCAGTGCCGTTATGTCATGTGACCAGGGAATATTTGAAAATACAATATTTCACTGTAATAATACGGTTGAATGCTGTAAAATCCTTGCATTTTTTACTGTGTTGCTGTGATATTACAGACATTGTTGTGATATAACAGGAGGTTTTTGATTGCAGTATTTAACTGTAAAATAACAGTTAAATGCTGTAAAATCAAAGGATACTGTATTTTTTACAGGTATTCATTGGGATATTACAGGGGAACTTAATTACAACAAGTTGCTGTAAAATAATACTGTTAATTATTGTGAAATCCTGGTAATTTCTAACAGTGTAGATTTCTGATCAGAGTGACTGCTGACTTGACCGATAAAGACAACAGAATCAACTAAGCCTGGCTGTTATTATGGTCTGGAGCAGGCTAGCTGCAGAGAATAATTCGCCATAGTAACTTGACCAGGATAAAGGTATCCAGCTTTCCAACAACCGACTTGAGGCTAAATTAGGCCAGGATAACCAACATATCCCGGCTTAATCCTTTATCTAGGTTTCGGACAACACTGGACGTTCCACTCAACGTAAACAAACACATGAAGTGTCCACTGTATTCTCAAAGCATTTTGTACAAAACCACAAATAAAATACATATGAAACCAAACCATAATTACCGTTTGCGCCTCTTGAACGCAGTGTATTTATCTCTGAGTGTTCAGTGGCATGACTTCCTGCCACCATTCTCTGTGGTCCCGCATTTTACTTCTGACCCACAATCCCACAGTTCACCCTCACAACAGACCAGGGGTCATGTGACCACACACTTTCAAAATAAAATGTCCTCACATGAAGGTTTTTTAAATATCACAACAACTTTTTAATCAACTTATTTATAAACGTAAGCTCTTTTTAACTCTCTTATTATCATGAATTTATATGTCAATTTATTAATCTTTTTTAAACACTTCATAAACTTCATGAAATACTGTCTCCAACAGTTACACAATTTAAACATTTTCATTAGTTTTTATTAGTGTCACTGTCAGTACACTTCGTCCAGCTCTGCTGCTAATTATAAAGAGAATGGGATGTTGTGTGGATGCAGGAGACGTTAAAGACGAAGCTGAATATGAATCCAAGTCAAGACAACATTTTATTATTGTTGATGACAAACAGGAACAAATGTACATTCAGCTTTTGTGATGAAGTGATACGTTAATACATTTTAGATCATTTTCATGTTAACAGATAACAAACTTTTTACATATGTAATTAAACAAGAATCACTTTTCAACTTTTCATGTTTGACATTTTTTCATTTGGAGAATAACTCCAGATCTTCTTCTGGAGAAGAAGAATCAAATTTTCAGTAATTGAGTGATAAGAGTGAAAATATTTTAACAAATGAAAAGTAGATAAAAAAGGAAAAGTGTAATAATAAGGCAGCAGGAGGACAGGTGAAATTTATCAGGTTCAATTCATTGACTTTTCCCTTTAAGAAATAAACATTATAAATATGATCATCCTCTTTATCTCTAACTGCTCTGCTCCACTGTCACTGACAACTTCACTGGTAACAGCTTCAATGGGAGGTTAACAATAGTGTTAATGTATGGAAACATCTTCTGAGTGAAAGTGTGTGTGAAGGTGTGTATGTGTGTGTTAGTATCAGGATCAGAGAACAACAGTTTTCCTCTGTTCAAGTCCAGATTCACTCTGATCCTCTGGAACTTCTTCTGCACTGGGAGATAAATGTTTGGACCTGATGGTGAACCTGCTCCATATTCACCTTCATTAAACCCTATTCCCCATGAACCAGACCTCATCTTCTTTTCCTTCCTCTGCACAGACTCTGTCACCACACCCAGTCTCCAGATGGTATTGTCTCCAACCTCGACATCCCAGCTGTGAGTCCCTGAGTTAAAACCCTCAGAGCCCAGGACAGAGGGGTAATCATCAATCCTCTCTGGATTGTCAGGAAGCTGAGACTGATCATCCCCTTCATCTCTCCCACTGGTCAGATCTTCAGACAGGATGAGATATGGATGAGCAGTGTTTGGGTCCAGAACCACAGGACTGTAGGAGACCATGTCCTTCATCTTGTTCCAGATGTTGAAGGTCAGGTTGCCCAGGTGTTTGGCCTGGTCTATCAGAGCTCCTGAGTCCAGCTGTGGATCCTCCAGCAGGGGGCGCTGCTGGACTCTTTCCACTGCAGCCTTGTAGTTGAGCAGGAATGAGACGTCTTCAGCTCTCAGCTCGTCCTCTGTGGTTCTGACTGTGTGTGAAAGAGCTGCTATCTCTCTGCTCAGAGCCTCCATCTTCTCCTTCATCCTCTGACTCTTCTGCTCCTCTTCCTCCCTCAGTGCAGCCATCCTGGCCTCCTCTTCCTCTTCTAGAAACTGGTGAAGCTTCTTAAACTGCTCCTTAATCTGCCTCTCTGTGTGTCGGGCCTGGACCTTAATGTGTTCTGCTGTTTGATCAAACTCCACTTGAACTTCTTCAAAACCCTTTAACTTCTTCTTTAAGGGTTTCAGAGTTTCCTCAAGTTCCTTCTTAAATTTAGAAGCAGCTTCATTGATGGGTCTGAATCTGTGGTTGGTGTGTGTTTGTCTGAATCTCTGCAGATGAGACACACTGGCTGCTGATGGTCCAGACAGAAGAGTTTGAGTTTCTCAGAGTGCAGACTGCAGAGAACCTCTGAAGATCTCTGCTCTCTCTGCTGTAAGAAGCTCTCACACAGGTTCTTCAACACCAGGTTACGAGGTGGATGATCCTTTGAAGATCTTCTCTTACAAACTGGACAGAGTTGATCTTGTTTCTCCTTCCACCAGCTCTTCAGACAGTCTTTACAGAAGCTGTGGCTGCAGGACAGAACAACAGGATCTCTGAAGACCTCCGTACAGACCGGACAGTAGAAATCCTCCTCTAATCTGGAAGCCATTTAGTCTGTGAGTGAAGCTGAAAACACAGCAGACAGGAAGTAGAGTCAGTCATGGCTCCCCTCCCTCCTCTACAGACTTGACTGAAGTTTACTGTGACTCTGAGTCCAGGTTTTAGTCAAACTCACCTTCAGTGTGTGGAGTGTCAGCAGGTTGAAGCAGCAGTGTTGTAGCTGGACTCACTCACAGGAAGTTGTTGGTTTGGTCTGAAGCTGAATCTGATCGTCTCTTCTTCAGTCTGCGGCTCTGGGACTGACGAAGTCCAATAAAGTTATTCCTGGGACTTTGTCCTCACTATCAATAACTAACTTGGTTTATCTCAGGTGAGTCATGTGAGGGGGGCGGAGCTTTGAAAAATGGCTGAATGTTGAACAGGTTAGTCCAGATTAATGTAGAGGAGCAGTTCTAGGTATTTACCTCGTTTTAAAAAGGGTCTTTTCATGTGTTTTTTGATAAATAAATAAATAACTGTTGTGCATACAGTAGGGACGTAAAAATGTAAAAAAAAAAAGAAAGGTTATATACCATACACATTTCCTTGTCATACCATGTCGTGTGTGTGTGTGTGTGGATGTCAAGACATATAAACTCATGTAGATTAATAACAGAAGCTCTTGACAGCTTTGAAACTTGACATAATTGTGGTCAGGAAGCTGCTTTACCTGTTAGAAAAACTTTGGTGTGAATATCTTAATTCTTTGTGTGGAAGGGAGCAACTGTTTAAGTGCAGTACTTGTACCTGTGCAGAGTACTTGTACACAGTGTGGTGCCAGTACTTGATCTCAACACTTCCTCCACCTCTACTGCTAATTATAAAGAGAATGGGATGTTGTGTAGATGCAGGAGACGTTAAAGACGAAGCTGAATATGAATCCAAGTCAAGACAACATTTTATTATGTTGATGAAAAAAAAAACTTTTCACATATGTAATTACACAAGAATCACTTTTCAACTTTTCATGTTTGACATTTTATCATCTGGAGAAGAAGAATCAAATGTTCAGTAATTGAGTGATAAGAGTGAAAATATTTTACACATGAAAAGTATTTAAAAAAAAAAAATGAAAAGTGTAATAATGAGGCAGCAGGAAGACAGGTGAAGTTTAACAGGTTCAATTCACTGACTTTTCCCTTTAAGAAATAAACAACCTTATAAATATGATCATCCTCTTTATCTCTAACTGCTCTGCTCCACTGTCACTGACACCTTCACTGGTAACAACTTCACTGGGAGGTTAACAACAGTCGCAATGAATGGAAACATCTTCTGAGTGAAAGTGTGTGTGAAGGTGTGTATGTGTGTGTTAGTATCAGGATCAGAGAACGACAGTTTTCCTCTGTTGAAGTCCAGATTCACTCTGATCCTCTGGAACTTCTTCTGCTCTGGGAGAACAATGACTGGAGCTGATGGTGAAACTGCTCCGTATTTACCTTTATGAAACCCTATTCTCCATATTCCAGACTCCATCTCAGCTCCCTTCCTCTGCACAGACTCTGGTATCACACCCAGTCCCCACTGTGTATTGTCTCCAACCTCGACATCCCAGCTGTGAGTCCCTGAGTTAAAACCCTCAGAGCCCAGGACAGAGCAGATATATTCAATCCTCTCTGGATTGTCAGGAAGCTGAGACTGATCATCCCCTTCATCTCTCACACTGGTCAGATCTTCAGACAGGATGAGATATGGATTAACAGTGTTTGGGTCCAGAACCACAGGACTGTAGGAGACCATGTCCTTCATCTTGTTCCAGATGTTGAAGGTCAGGTTGCCCAGGTGTTTGGCCTGGTCTATCAGAGCTCCTGAGTCCAGCTGTGGATCCTCCAGCAGGGGGCGCTGCTGGACTCTTTCCACTGCAGCCTTGTAGTTGAGCAGGAATGAGACGTCTTCAGCTCTCAGCTCGTCCTCTGTGGCTCTGACTGTGTGTGAAAGAGCTGCTATCTCTCTGCTCAGAGCCTCCATCTTCTCCTTCATCCTCTGACTCTTCTGCTCCTCTTCCTCCCTCAGTGCAGCCATCCTGGCCTCCTCTTCCTCTTCTAGAAACTGGTGAAGCTTCTTAAACTGCTCCTTAATCTGCCTCTCTGTGTGTCGGGCCTGGACCTTAATGTATTTTGATGTTTGATCAAACTTCACTTTAACTCTTTTAAAACCCTTTAACTTCTTCTTTAAGGGCTCCAGAGTTTCCTCAAGTTCCTTCTTGAGTTGTGAAGCAGCTTCATCGATGGGTTTGATTCTGTGGTTTTTGTGTGTGTCTGAATGGAGACAGATGTGACACACTGGCTGCTGATGGTCCAGACAGAAGAGTTTGAGTTTCTCAGAGTGCAGACTGCAGAGAGCCTCTGAAGATCTCTGATCTCTCTGCTGTAAGAAACTCTCACACAGGTTCTTCAACACCAGGTTACGAGGTGGTTGTTCCTTAGGAGATCTTCTCTTACAAACTGGACACAGTCGATCTTGTTTCTCTCTCCACCAGCTCTTCAGACAGTCTTTACAGAAGCTGTGGCTGCAGGACAGAACAACAGGATCTCTGAAGACCTCCGTACAGACCGGACAGCAGAGATCCTCCTCTAGTCTGGAAGCCCTGTGAGTGGAGCTGAAAACACAAGTAGAAGTAGAGTCAGTCATGGCTCCCCTCCCTCCTCTACTGACTTGACTGAAGTTTACTGTGACTCTGAATCCAGGTTTTAGTCAAACTCACCTTCAGTGTGTGGAGTGTCAGCAGGTTGAAGCAGCAGTGTTGTAGCTGGACTCACTCACAGGAAGTTGTTGGTTTGGTCCGAAGCTGAATCTGATCGCCTCTTCTTCAGTCTGCGTCTCTGGGACTGACGAAGTCCAATAAAGTTATTCCTGGGGCTTTGGTCTCACTGTTAATAACTAACCTGGTTTATCTCAGGTGAGTCATGTGAGGGGGCGGAGATTTGAAAAGTGACTGAATGTTGAACAGGTTAGTCCAGATTAATGTAGAGGAGCAGTACTAGGTATGTGCCTCGTTTTAAAAAGGGTCTTTTCATGTGTTTTTTGATAAATGAATTACTGTTTGCATAGGGATGTAAAAAAAAAAATGTTTATATACCGTACACATTTCCTTGTCGTACCATATCGTGTGTGTGTGGGAGTTAAGACATATAAACTCATGTAGATTAATAACACAGGCTCTGACAGCTTTGAAACTTGACATAATTGTGGTCAGAAAGCTACTTTACCTGTCAGAAAAACCTGGGTGTGAATATCTTAATTCTTTATGTAGAAGGAAGCAACTGTTTAAGTGCAGTACTTGTACCTGTGCAGAGTGCTTGTACACATTGTGGTGTCAGTACTTCATCTCAACACTTCCTCCACCTCTGCTGCTAATTATAAAGAGAATGGGATGTCGTGTAGATGCAGGAGACGTTAAAGACGAAGCTGAATATGAATCCAAGTCAAGACAACATTTTATTATGTTGATGAAAAACAGGAACAAATCTACATTCAGCTTTTGTGATGAACTGACACGTTAATACATTTTAGATCATTTCATATGAACAGATACAAACTTTTTACATTATGTAATTAAACAAGAATCACTTTTCAACGTTTTATGTTTGACATTTTTTCATCTGGAGAAGAACTCCAGATTTTATTCTGGAGAAGAATCAAAGAATCAAATGTGATAAGAGTGAAAATATTTTACACATGAAAAGTAGTAAAAAAAAAAAAAACAAAAGAAGAAGAGAAAAAGTAGTTAAAAAAGGAAAAGTGTAATAATGAGGCAGCAGGAGGACAGGTGAAATTTAACAGGTTCAATTATCTGACTTTTCCCTTTAACGAAATATACATTATAAATATGATAATCTTCTATATCTCTAACTGCTCTGCTCCACTGTCACTGACACCTTCACTGGTAACAGCTTCACTGGGAGGTTTTCACCAGTGTCAATCCATGGAAACATATTCTGAGTGAAAGTGTGTGTGAAGGTGTGTATGTGTGTGTTAGTATCAGGATCAGAGAACGACAGTTTTCCTCTGTTCAAGTCCAGATTCACTCTGATCCTCTGGAACTTCTTCTGCACTGGGAGAACAATGACTGGAGCTGATGGTGAACCTGCTCCGTATTCACCTTCATCAAACCATATTCTCCATAATCCAGACAGTATCTTGGTTCCCTTCCTCTGCACAGACTCTGTTAACACACCCAGTGCCCACTCTGCACTGTCCCCAACCTGGACATCCCTGCTGTGAGTCCCTGAGTTAAAACCCTCAGAGCCCAGGACAGAGGAGTATTCATCAATCCTCTCTGGATTGTCAGGAAGCTGAGACTGTTCGTCTCCTCCTCTCACACTGGTCAGATCTTCAGACAGGATGAGTCCTGGTTCAGCAGTGTTTGGGTCCAGAACCACAGGACTGTAGGAGACCATGTCCTTCATCTTGTTCCAGATGTTGAAGGTCAGGTTGCCCAGGTGTTTGGCCTGGTCTATCAGAGCTCCTGAGTCCAGCTGTGGATCCTCCAGCAGGGGGCGCTGCTGGACTCTTTCCACTGCAGCCTTGTAGTTGAGCAGGAATGAGACGTCTTCAGCTCTCAGCTCGTCCTCTGTGGCTCTGACTGTGTGTGAAAGAGCTGCTATCTCTCTGCTCAGAGCCTCCATCTTCTCCTTCATCCTCTGACTCTTCTGCTCCTCTTCCTCCCTCAGTGCAGCCATCCTGGCCTCCTCTTCCTCTTCTAGAAACTGGTGAAGCTTCTTAAACTGCTCCTTAATCTGCCTCTCTGTGTGTCGGGCCTGGACCTTAATGTGTTCTGCTGTTTGATCAAACTTCACTTGAACTTCTTCAAAACCCTTTAACTTCTTCTTTAAGGGCTCCAGAGTTTCCTCAAGTTCCTTCTTGAGTTTCGAAGCAGCTTCATTGATGGGTCTGATTCTGTGGTTGGTGTGTGTTTCTGAATGGAGACAGACGAGACACACTGGCTGCTGATGGTCCAGACAGAAGAGTTTGAGTTTCTCAGAGTGCAGCCTGCAGAGAGCCTCTGAAGATCTCTGATCTCTCTGCTGTAAGAAGCTCTCACACAGGTTCTTCAACACCAGGTTACAAGGTGGATGATACTTTGAAGATCTTCTCTTACAAACTGGACACAGTCGATCTTGTTTCTCCTTCCACCAGCTCTTCAGACAGTCTTTACAGAAGCTGTGGCTGCAGGACAGAACAACAGGATTTCTGAAGACCTCCGTACAGACCGGACAGCAGAAATCCTCCTCTAATCTGGAAGCCATTTAGTCTGTGAGTGAAGCTGAAAACACAGCAGACAGGAAGTAGAGTCAGTCATGGCTCCCCTCCCTCTTCTACTGACTTGACTGAAGTTTACTGTGACTCTGAGTCCAGGTTTTAGTCAAACTCACCTTCAGTGTGTGGAGTGTCAGCAGGTTGAAGCAGCAGTGTTGTAGCTGGACTCACTCACAGGAAGTTGTTGGTTCGGTCTGAAGCTGAATCTGATCGTCTCTTCTTCAGTCTGTGTCTCTGGGACTGACAGAGTCCAATGCACTGTTTCCTGTTTTTTTCAGGTGAGTCATGTGAGGGGGGCGGAGCTTTGAAAGATGACTGAATGTTGAACAGGTTAGTCCAGATTAATGTAGAGGAGCAGTTCTAGGCATGTGCCTCGTTTTAAAAAGGGTCTTTTCACATGTTTTTTGATAAATAAATAAATAACTGTTGTGCATGGGGATGTAAAATAGAAAAAGAAAGGTACTGTACACATTTCCTTGTCATACCATGTTGTGTGTGTGGGAGTTAAGACATATAAACTCATGTAGATTAATAACACAAACTCTGACAGCTTTGAAACTTGACATAATTGTGGTCAGAAAGCTGCTTTACCTGTCAGAAAAACCTGGGTGTGAATATCTTAACTCTTTGTGTGGAAGGGAGCAACTGTTTAAAGCAGATAACAGCGGCACGGCCGTTTCGGCTAATGCTGTGTTCAAGGCAGGCTTTTGAAACCGTAAGTTACAGCTTCAAGTCACAACTACGACTTGGTAGCGTTCCAGGTAACCCGTAGCTCGTGTTTTTACCGTCCTGTTGTCTGTGAAAGTTCCCTATAACGGCCACTCGTAACTTCCGACCCGTGAACTCGTACCAGATCGAACTGGTATGACTTCACAGGAAGGAAAAACACAAAGTACGAGTTTCCTTGAACGCACCATGAGTTAGCAGCCCCCGCCCTTGTCAGGCATCAATTGGTCCTCGTGCTACGTCACCACATTCACGCGCATCCCTTGGCTGCACACACAGCCCTTCATGCCGTTCTCTCTCCTCATTGGATAACACTTGTATCCCACAAGGAAAATTTTCTCCTCGGGTTACAGCAGAGCAGAGTGACGGAGAGACTCGTGTTTAGGCTGAATACTTCATGTAAGTGATTGCTGACGGAAAATAGGACTATTTAGGACTTATATTAACAAAAACATTCCACTGATATCTGCTTTAAGTGCAGTACTTGTACCTGTGCAGTGTACTTGTACACAGTGTGGTGTCAGTACTTCATCTCAACACTTCGTCCTCC
>NC_140928.1:4378216-4428019 GCF_045865225.1 Trachurus japonicus | reverse complement strand
TGTCTACAAGGAGGCACAAGACCTACAGAACACTAACATCCATCTTTCCATCTTCAACATCTCTAAGGGAGACCCCAGCCCCCACCATCCTGAGAAAACACAATTTCTGCCATTTGTATCCGTGACCTCGTTCTTCTGGTCATGACCATGTAGCTAGGTGAAGGTTGGAACAAAAAGACGAAGAGTCGAGAGCTATGAGCCAAAAGTCAAAGCTCTCGACTCTTCGTCACAACAGTGCGGTACAAACACTGAAAACTGGTATTTTGTCACCTTATTGTGAAGTTTATGTGTCAAACAGTTAGTGTTGTGGTCAAAACCACCTAAACCAGGAGTCAGCAACCGTCAGCATTAAAAGAGCCGTTTCCCACCATATCAAAACCTGCTTGGAGCCATATAGAAAATAAGTATATATTTTCAAAATAATAGCTCATCAAATAATTTCTCTCACCTGGTTAATGTGATTACTGCCTCTGAACTTCACTGCACGGGTTGTAAGACGTCACTTTGATTTTCACAATTGCAGCTCTCATCTGTGAGACGTTTACTTTTTCTGTAGTTCATGGAGGAAAAAACCTACGTGACGCATATTTTGATCGACAAAATATTGAAACAAGTTTTATTTTAATGTCACATGAGAACCTCAATCTCCATAGAAATAACTATTACAATTAACAAAAAAGAGAATGGCCATTATTTAGCCTATCTTTTTTTTTTTTCCCAAAATGAGCTTGACCTCTCTAAACCACGAGAGCCACGGCAGAGTGACGAAAGAGCCGCACGTTGCCGACCTCTGACCTAAACCAAGACCAAGACAAGACCAAGACTTTGAGGGGGGTCGAGACCGAGACCAAACCAATGCAATACCAGTAGTCCTCATAATAATCATGTGATTTGATCTAAATGTGAACAAAGTTTGGATTGAACAGAAGAACACAGCACAGAACCTGCTGAAGTCTCCTCCCACTGTTGTCATGGTAGACTTGTAGTTCTTGAGACCAAGACCGGTCTCAAGACCACTTTTTTGTGGCCTTGGTCTCGTCTCGGTCTCGACAGTGTTTGGTCTCGGTCTCGTGTCTCTCGGTCTCGCAATGTCTCGGACTGGCAGAACGGTCTCGAAGGGATTTGGCATGCTTTTTTTTTTGAATATCATTATTTATGCGCCCCCTTGAAATGGGACCAAAAATGTATTTTATGACACAGACGTGTTGGCACTCGTCCTCTCGCATTCTACAACTCATGCGGAATAGCAAAATATGGTGTAACTAGTTGGGTTTTTTTTGTCTCGTTCTCGGTCTTGAGCTCAACTGGTCTTAGTCTTGACTTGGTCTGTCTTGGTCTTGGTCTTGTCTTGATCTTGATACTCTGTGGTCTTGGTAGTGTCTTGGTCTCGGTTCAGGCGGTCTTGACTACAAGTCTATGTCATGGTGACACCAAGTTGTTCACATAAGCAGGTTTAACATAAGCAGATAGATACTTTAGTACAACTATTTGAATTATCTGGAACTTATTTGATTACATCACATAAACCAAAGAGAGACAGTGACACAGAGCGAGACAAAGGTCTTGGCTGTTCTTGAGAAATGATCCAGATTCCAGATCGACCTTGAAAACCACAACACTACAAACGGCATCAATGGACGCCAACGATCTCAGTTCATAGCAGTCGTAACAAATAATTGACCTTTTTATACAAGATAACTGGTCAAAAGGTCGTTGCCAGTCGAGTGAGTGGACGTTGAGTCCAGATGGTCGGTTCTGCTCTTTAAGCCTCGTTCACCCTCAGCGTGTCTTTCACTTCACTTTCTCCACCTTCCTCCAGCTCCATGTTGTTGTGTCTTGTTGAGACGTTCAGGAAGCGACGTCGGGCCTCGCCCAGTGGGAGGCAGGAAGGAGCCGATGACTGACCGCTCACACAGGACGCAGAGAGAAAGAAAAAAAACTCAAGACTTTGATTCAGAGAGGGATGAAGGAGAGAGTTTAGTGTGAAGTTTGATCTCTGCCTGAGGTTTGTTTAAGAAGAAGGAAGAGGAGGAAGAGGAGGAGGTGAAGACATGGGCCGCGAAGGACGTGAGCTTCTTATTTATCAGCTTTTTTTTCCTTTTAAAACCTAGAAAATCAGTGTTTCACTCTGCTCCTCCTGTCTCGTCTGCTTTCTCCTTCTGGCGCTGATGAGGAGGAACGATACAGAGACACGTAGTTTGATTTCTCAACTAGTTTCTGTTGTGACTGATGAAGCCTGAAAAACTTGACATCAGTTTGACAGTTTAGAAAGTGAGAGAACAATTGAGGATCTTTGGGAAGAGACAGATAATCAATAAGGCTGATGGATTGTGAAAATTTGGACCTCAGGGAGCAAGACACCGAAACTGTTGAAGCAAGTTTCACCTTTTTGTGGCTGTTTTGATTCATAGAAACAGATAAAGATGATGAAATTTAAAGAATATTTGATATTTATTGTAGTTTAAAGGTTTATTTTGCATTTATTTTCATTTCTTCTATCAGTTCTGTCGCCACAGGTGTTTCTGCAGCTGAAGTCTTCAGGTGTAACGCAGCCTTTTCACCACTAGGTGGCAGCTCAACATCAACTTTTTGTTGGGTTTTTTTCCTTTGAAAGAGCTGGAGTTTGAAACCACTTTTCTCCCCGAGTCTCTGATCAATATCTCTAATTGTGCTGTTGTGGCTTTAATAGTTTCTGCTTCCTCCTCCGTTCCCTCGTGTCGCTGGGTGATTAACTGTGACTTTAATGTTCGCACGGCGCTGCTGAAATCACTTCCTGTCAGCTCCAGCCTCAGCCGGTGCATGGGGGAGAAGTGAATATTATCTGTTAGGATTAATTATTGTTAACACATAATAAATAAATGATGAAGTGCTGGAATATTCTCAGTAATTCAAAGTAGATTAGCTGTGTCCGCCCCAGGGAACGTTTGCAGCTGATTTTAAAGGGAAAACATGCAGGAAAGTTTTATTGATTTTGATATCAGAGGGTGAGAAAGAAGAAGAAATAGAAACTGTAAATTATTTCTCAGACTGGAAGAAATATGGATTGATGTAGCTGAGAAGCCTTTTTAATCCCAGACGGCATTCAGATAACGTTATAATAAAAGTAAATAAGAATATTATTCCAGGAAACTTACTTGAATGACAACAAAAATTCACATTGAAGTGATTTCATTACAACATGCAACTGTTTTTTTTTTTTTTTACTACGACCTTCAAGGTTTTAAGCTGTTGAACTGAGCTGAAACTTAAGTGTAACAGTGTGATCCTCAGACTCTCTGTCCTTGTTGTCTGTGGCTGGCTGTATTATTTTTTATTTCCTGTCATGTTTCTCAGCCTTCGACGTGTTAAAAAAAAGCATTCAGTTCTTTTAAAGAGGAATTATGCTACATTTGTACCTTTTTAAAAAATCTAAAGAAAGTGGTAAAATTTCTAAATTTTTTTAAAAGAAAAATCTAGAAATAGTGGTTACAGTTCTATTTTTTAAAAAAAGGTTAAAATAAAATAAGAATACACAGATATACACATGGTAACATGGTAGATGATAAATAATGTTGCCACCGCTCCATGGATTGATTTCTCACCGGCTTCATTGTTGGAAACAAATGCACATGGAGGAGAGGAGGGTTAGGGAGTTAGGCAGGGCCGTTGCTAGGAATTCTGGGCCCCCTTAAAGAATACTAAAGTGGGCCCCTCCCCCTAACTTTTCCTTTTTTTTTCTTAGACTATGTATGTATTATCGTTTTTTATTTAGCCTTCTTTGTTTTGATGCTAATGATGCATTACACTGCAAAAACTCAAGTATCTTAGCAAGAATATTTGTCTTATTTCTAGTCAAAATGTCATTTCTAGTCAAAACAAATCTCATTATACTTAAAATAAGACTCATCATATTAAAAGTAGCTTGTTTTTAGACACTTTTTTACTTCTTTCAAGCATATTTTCACTTGAATTAAGTAGAAAAAATCTGATAGTGGAGCAAGTTTTTCTTCCTTATTACAAGCACAAAAAACTTACTTTCACTGGCAGATGAGACATTTGGACAAGAAATAAGACAAATATTCTTGGAAAGATGTTGAGTTTTTACAGTGTACTATGAGTATTAGTCAGGGTCTTACGCAGAATAAATCAGTCATACAAAGATTAGACTACTGGGGTTTTTTTTTTTTTTTTGGACCCTGAATGCAGCACGAGTCTCTGGCTGTTGTTGCTGCTTCTCCCCGAGTGAAGCCTCTTCTCAGTTGTTGTGTTGTGTTGCGTTTCTCTCTCTCCCTCTCTCTCTCTCTCTGTCTCCTTATTCATCATCTCTCCATCTCAACCCTGAGATGTTTTCTTTCTCGTCCTCCCAGCCAATCAGGACAAACAGACAGACAGCGCCATGGTAACATGAGAACTTCTTACATGTGGGTGGGAAAAAGGCATACTCATTATACCTTAATAGAGCTCCTGGGCTGTTTCCAGGGAAACTATGATTTTCAGGTGTGTGTGTGTGTGTGTGTGTGTATGTGTGTCTGTCTTGCAATCAGTGGCTTTGAGTCAGGCTGAAAACATGATGTGCTGATGATGTTGATCTGGGTTGATTCGACCTCCCGTCCCAACAACAACAATGCCGGCGGCGGCGGTGGCGGCTGCGGCGGCTCGTCTGTTTGTGTCGGTGAACGCCACATGTCGTCGGCTCTGGAGTTCAGGGTGGTTTTCAGTCTTAACGCAGCTGAAGTAGCTGGTTTAAAACCATCACTGACCGGTTTCTACAGGAAGTTCTGTGAATCCAACTGAGTTTAAAGATCCTTTGACTTTTGTTTTATCCACTTTGGGGCTGGAAATGATGGAAATATGTCGACAACATCTGGATGGATGTTCATGTTCTTTGGTTATCTTCTGACTTTGTGTCAAAATTTGACCTTATTCCGTTCATTGAAACCTCTGACGTTCCCATCAGCTTGTATCGTCTCATGTATTGGAAATGTTATCATGCTAAAACAAAACTCAGACAGTGAACAGGGTGGTGTCAGGGCCGGCCCCTGGCATAAACCCTCTCTGCGGTTGTTTAGGGCCACAGCCGTTAGGTGGGGGGCCACATGATCAGAAAGGTACCGGGGTTCATCAAGTCATTTAAACATCCTGAGGTCTGCACGTGCAGCTATGAGCTTTATATGTAATGTGAAGTCAATATTCAGCTTCTTTTATCTCACATTTGAGACATTTGGTGAAAATAGAACGGCAGAATGACAACATTTGTGTTCAAAAAGCAATCTGACAAAATTTCATTTTACACTTGTTTTCTACACTTATCTATTGCTGTATTCATATCCTATTTCAAGCACCAAAACACAGTTCATTCTCATGACTGAAGGAGTGTTTTCACAAGGGATTTGACATTTTTCCAAAAGCAGGCCTCAAATTTCCAGCATTTGGCCTAAATTATTTCTTTCTACAGTGTTCTAGGACAAACTGGCCTCAGTGTGCTTACAGCGGAGGTTCTAATATTTAGACATAAAACACTTGAGTATTGTTACATCTGCAAGTATCTTAAAAAGATAAATTTAAGAAAATATGTAAAAGTCGAGAAAATGGCCTCAAACCTCAGAGGGCATAAACACGTCTGTATTCAGTTTTAACCAGTGATTTGGTGTTTGTGCTTAGAGTGCAGGGCCACAAACAAAAATCTTGTTTAGGGGGCCACCAAAATCCTAGGGCCGGCCCTGGGTGGTGTCGTCTTGTCTTGTCTTTGTCCACTTTGTCGACTTACACGTTCAGCTCTGCCTCCTTTTGCACAGTACATACCCGACCATTCAGGTCCCAAAGCTGCAGAAAAGACTCTCATTGAGCAACAGCAAAGACAATCACAGTTTAAATCCTGAAATTAGAGGGACAATGGCTGTAAACGAAGACAACAAAGCCAGCAGTATTTGTAATTGGATACCCATGGTGGTTTGTCGACTGCCACCTCGGCTGTAACTGATGACAAACATTTACACATATATCTACGTATCTGTTCACACCTGTACAGATTAGCATACACATTAATTTATGTACACTTACAGATCTGTGTATGTATTTACAGATTTGTCTTCACTTGCAAATCTGAATAAATAAGGATTGTGTTACGCATTTACAAATCTGATTACGCACACACAGATTGAGATATGCATTTGCAAATAATAAAGTAACAATAATACCTCCATAGTTTTTTCATACTCAGACTTAAAGGGACAACGAGGAGTTTTGGAAAAGCAAAGTGTTTTCTCACTACATTTATGAGCCTCCGCACCGTGAAATTCTTTGACCGGTGCAAGACAGACTCATGTTTTCATTCATCAAGAATTAAAGTCAGAGGTTGGAAGACGATCACATACCGTTGTAGTTCCCACCATAAACGGTGATTCGGCGGCGTTATTCTCATGACTCGCCACGAAACCGACAGTAAAGAAACGCTGGTCGGCTCGCCCAGCATTTCCACCACCACTAATAATAACAAAATAACCATAGAGACAAAACGATATATTTATCGAAAATGGGCCCATTAACAAGTGGTAACGGAGATTCATCCACATTAATATGAGACTTTTTTATTGTCGCGGAATTTTTCGTTCTGCCGATGGAGAAACTCCTCGTTGTCCCTTTAAACACAACTCTTTCTATATTCTCATGTATAACAAACAGCAACATCAGATCCCTCAAGAATTGTGCCTTTGTTGCATTTAAAAGATGCTTCAGGATGATTGATTAATTAGTAAATTGATTAAATAATGGATGTTCTGTCAGTCAACTGATCAATGTAATGACTCATCTCTGGAGGCTGTGGTAGGTCGGGTCGGGTCGGGTCGAGCAGTCAGAGAGGAGGAGGAGGAGGAGGAGGTGTTTTCAGTCTGAACAGACGAGCGAGCTGCTCGTCATTGTTTTAGAGAAGCTTTGTGTGTTTCCCTCCCACAGGACGTGAGACCAGACTTTTCAGATTTTTTTTCTGTGGGAGGGAAAGAAAATAACAAAACAAAACAAAACCAAAAAAAACGGCTGCTTCAGAAAAGGAGAGAAAATCAGAGCAGGGGAAAAAAAACATGTTTCAAATATAGCATTATTATTTATTTATTTATTACGACTACAGAGGGTTTAATCCTGCTGGAGTTCATTTATTTATTAACCAGGACAGTGAACGCAGCATTCAGCTGTGGTGATGCAGAAATAATAATCTACACACACACACACACACACACATGTGGAGCCCAGAAAGCAATTAGCCACATTAATGAGTGACCTCACAGCGAACCGAGGGGCGCTCCTTTTATTCATCTGCTCAAAGAGAAGAAAAAGAAAACTACAAAGCAGCACGTTCGTCCTCTCATATCTCTGCTTAATGAGCGCTAACAACGTGGCCTTCGCCTCCACCGCCGCCGCCGCCGCCGCCGCTGCTGCTGTGTGGCGTCTTCTTCCTCCTCTTCTTCTTTTTGCTCTTCATCCATTTTTTTTTTTTATTCATCCTAATCTAACGCTCACATCAAAGCTCTCCCTCCTCTCTCTCTCTTTCTCTCTCCTCTGGAGCTCCTCACTTCAAAGGCGGGTTGGAAAAGTCAGCAGCTGCATAGTAATCAAGGGATAAAGATTTAGTATTCACACGCGCACACACACACACACACACACACACACACACAAACAAGCTCTCACAGCCGTGTCTGTCACAGATTAGTGATTGTGAAATTTTTATTGCCATTGGTTCCAGTCTCTCCAGCTCATTAGCCTGATCTGATGCCTCTCATTGACTCGTGGGTCACGCCTCCTCCCTAATCCTTGTTGTTGCTTCATTAATTCATGTTCAAAGTGTCGATGCTCTGCATGTGTCCTGGTTTTTTTATTTATTTATTTATTTTATCTGCAGTGGAAGCGTTAAAGGAATTCACCAGGTTCTTCCACAGAGATTGTTACTGTAGGTTTATCACATCGAATCTCCTCTGATCTGATCTGAATATTGTTGTTGTTTGACAAATGATGAAATTAAAGGTAACAGCTAAAGTTGAAGCCTATTTTTTCTGTTGATGAGCTCGTCCTGGTTGCAGTTTCAGTCCTGAGTGTTTAATCGGTTACTGTTAAAATAAACAGTGCCCAAACTGGGGTCAGATGTGGTGCCGCCGTCATTTTTTAACGTCTTTAAATGGACCCAGAGTTGGAAGAGTTAGGGAACCACTGGCATAAACAAATGCAAGATGTTAACTACACTAACTGTTTTGATCCGTCTGAGTCTGGTTTTATTGGATTTGGTTTATTTATTAGCACATGAGAGAAAAATATGTATAAATCATCACGATAAGAGAGTAGAGCAAAAAAAAGAAGGATCCGGATCTGAGGTTCAAACGTGGCGTTCATGTTTCCTCCTCTCACCATCATGGTACTCGAGCTGTGTCTCAGTTCAGCGGCTTCATCCTTCAGACGATACTTAGCCACTTAGCAGGCTAACTATCTGACCCAAAGACGGTTTACAAATCAAGACGCTCCACTATGGGTCAGTTTCCTGTCTCTGTGTCCCGTGGGTTTCTCCATGACTCCGCCCCCTTTAGGAGACCAGCAGACCATGACTCCGCCCCCTTTAGGAGACCAGCAGCCCATGACTCCGCCCCCTTTAGGAGACCAGCAGACCGTGACTCCGCCCCCTTTAGGAGACCAGCAGACCATGACTCTGCCCCCTGTAGGAGACCAGCAGCCCATGACTCCGCCCCCTTTAGGAGACCAGCAGCCCGTGACTCCGCCCCCTTTAAGAGACCAGCAGAACATGACTCCGCCCCCTTTAGGAGACCAGCAGCCCATGACTCCGCCCCCTTTAGGAGACCAGCAGCAGCAGCAGGTCTTGAGTCTATTGACTCCAATGGGAGAAGTGAACGTGAGTTCAGATTACGGTCGATTCTTTCGCTCCATAGTTACTGAAGTAAATATTGGACTCATTTTTCACAAGACACATGTCTTCTGAATGTTTTGATACTAAAATGGACAAATTTAACACGGACACATCAGGAGAAAATGAACTTTGTTCCAATCCTGTCTCTGTGTCTAACACATGTCTTCGGTAACGTCAACAAACGTTTGTGAACGCCCGCACTAACAAATTTTCTTAATGCTAAATATGACTGTTAAACTGTTAAATATTTAATGTTATCATAAGAACATACAAATACCGACAACTTTTATAAAGCCACACACATACTTCACAACATAAGGTGAGGTGAGAGGACGGGTGACCACGCCCACTTTAGGAGACAGGAAGTGTAGCTGTACCATTTCATATCATGGCCGCAGCTTGTCATGAGCCATCCTGTCATCATAGAGCCGAGACGAGACGAGGAGCTGAGGATCCGCTGGCAGTGTAAAGATAAAACCGTCACGTTGATTGTGTTCGGACGCAATTAGAAAATGCAGTGACACAGCGATGGGGGAGGCGGGGCTTAGGGTCTAAAGTGTCTCATTCAGGAAGTAAGAGAGGATGTTGTGATAGAAACAGATTAATTGATGCTGAAAATGATCAGGTGGGTTTCTGTGTGTGTGTGTGTGTGTGTGTGTGTGTGTTAGAGAGGAATCTCTGTGTTTTCAGTGTGTGTGTGTGTGTGTGTGTGTGTGTGTGTGTGTGTGTGTGTGTGCAGCAGGTGTGAGGCCAGACTCTGACCCGGGGTTTCTTCCTGTCCATCTGGATGCAGACAGTAGGAGGCTCAGAGTCTCCAACACTGAGCTCAGTGTCTGACTGTCAGAGCAGCTGAGACGGGGGAAACTCCTACACTTCACCGCTGCACCCAAACACACCGTCGTCTACGTCTACTAAACATTTACTATCACACACTGTGTTCGCTTCATCGAGTCGGGGGTGGGGGGGTGGGGGGTTATTTCTGTCACATTCGTCTGATGTTCAACCAGTCAGACGTTTGCTCTGAAATGCAAAGTAGCGGCAGATAGAATACAATCAAACAGACAAAGAGACTAGTGTTTGTTTCTGTAATTCTTCTACACAGGTGTAACTTTAACATGCGAGTGTATCTGGATAGAAAAAAGACTTTATTCACATTATAGGACCCGTTTACAGCTGTAAAATGCAGTTTTACACTCTCATGTTTTGTTTCTGCAAATCTTGTAAAAGAGGAAGGAGCCAATAAAAACATAACAATATGTAACAAACGTCTTTTATGATTTAGTTCAAATGTCGGCAAAATATGTAAATATAAAATGAGATAAAGATGGACATAACCTCTGTGATGTCAACCACACATTCACGTTCACATGCAAAAGTTAAAAAGGACATTTTAAAGAGGAATTATGCAGGATTTTTACTTTAATTAAACAGCTTTGCGGTTATTGTGTTGGTTAAAGCAGAAGTAAGCGGAATGTTTGTGTTAATATAATAAGTCACTCTGCTCTGCTGTAAGCCGAGGAGAAAACTTTCCTTGTATCCTACAGCCTTTATCCAATGAGGAGAGAGAACAGCATAGGAGGACCGCCCTCTCTGTGTGTGCAGCCAAGGGATGCGCGTGAATGTGGTGACGTAGGGACGAGGGCGGGGACTGCTAACTCCATCTGCTGACAGGAAGTTAGCCAAAATGACCGGATCGCTTACTTCTGCTTTAAAAAGGACATTTTAAAGAGGAATTATGCAGGATTTATACATTAATTAAACAGCTTTGGAGTACTAATTGTGTTGGTTAAAGCAACTACAAAGAACTTTCATTTTATATTGATTTTGGCGACCCCTGTGGACAGAAGCGGTAGTGTTTCTCTTTGCGGATTTTTTTTCTTCTAGATAGTGTAGCTGTAACAACTCAATGCTAATTTATAGACTCCTCAGATGTGTGCCGTCTCCTCTGGTCTGAGTGCCGTAAATCGTTTTGTCCGATCACTGCCTCCCGAAGGTATTGAGTTGGACTTTTTAGAAATAGTTTATCTTCCCACCAATGGCCTTGTTAGCTGTCGTAGATTTTACAGAGACATCAGCAGAAACGAGATGCCTTCGTTGTTGAAAACAAATGTACATGGAGGAGAGGAGGGTTAGAGACACCAGACTTGGATGCTGACTCACTATTTGGAGACTCACTCTAGTGGTCAGGAGAGGAACTGCGGCGTGAACTTTTGCACGGTGAAGTTTCATGACAATCAGAGCAGCAGTTGTGAGGATGTTTCACTCCTGCTGCTGTGAAATCAGATAAAAGAGCATCGACGGCAGAGATAATCGTGTCCTCCGGGTCGGCGAGCTGCATCTTCTCTTTCCCCGTCGTCATGAAGCTGTAGGTGTGTGTGTCGGTGATGATGTGTTTTTAAAGTGGAGCTCAGACAGGGTTACAACCGGTGCAGGAGTGTTTCCATGCTGCTCTCACTCTCTGTGGGAGTGAACTCAGCAGCTGAACAGCAGAAAGTGGGTCGGCTGCAGGAAACTGCAGCGGCGGCTTCTGTCTCGTCTCCATCACCGTGAAGCTGGAGGAGTTTTGTTTTTCTGAATTTTTGTGTTGTGTTGAAATGTTTTCCACTTTGTCCGTCTTCACTGAAAAGTCAATTTTGGGATTAATATGTTGTATCGTTCTCGTACTTGTTTCTCATTTAATGTACGTAAGAAACTGGCCACTCAATGTATACTCCCAATTATAGATTATTGTGATGTTATATATCGAAGTGCCCATAAATCAGACCTTGCCTCACTCAACATAGCCTATAACAGACTCTGTAGATTTGTCCTTGGATGTCTTTTTCTTACTCATCACAATGTACACTAGACTCAACTGGCCAACATTGAACATGAGAAGACACATGCACTGGTTACAGCTGATATACAAATGCATTTATTTTAATTACCCATCCTATCTACAGCAGTATCTTACACCATATACAACAAGTTATCATATCAGACATTCATCGCAGCCCTTTTTTTCTGTTCCCAATGTCATTAAATCATTTGGTAGAAGAGCTTTTATGTTTAAAGCACCTGCAGATTGGAACAACCTTCCTGCTAATATCAGATCCAGTTCCTCTCTTGGTATTTTCAAGCTCTGTCTTCTCATCTCATGGTGACCTGTTCCTGTTTTCACTGAAGACGCATTTCTGATTTGTTGATCTGTTACTAATCATTATATACTGTCATTTTAGTCTCAGTGTTGACCTTTGTGGCCCTACTATGGTAGTTTTGTTTTGTCCCAATGTAGTTACAATAACTGTGGTTTGTCCTTGTTTGTACTATTGTTTTTGTCTTTTGGTTTGTTTGTTTTGTTTGTTTATTTGTCTGTTTGTTTTTCTATATTGTTGAGAACATGTTTGTCTGTTGAATCTATGTTTGTCTATATGTTTGGACCCCCTCGAAAACAAGATGATACATCTCAAGGGGTTTTATCCAAATAAACAAATTTCAATACTGAATCAATAGATGAAGTTTTGTGAAGCTGGACACAGAAACTTTGAATGAATCTAAATGTTAAAGATCTAGTTGATGCATGATGTGTCGCTATGCGCGGCTTCTGTCGCCTACGATGTTATTCGTTTCTTTTTTTGTTCTTGGGATATGTTGTCGAGACACTTGTTTGGATCCTTCGTGACCTCGGAAATGAAGCGTAGTCCAACCGCTGTGGTGCAGTCAGTCAGTCAGTCCTTGAATGCAGCACACAGCTAGCCTATTATTAAGGTGTCCCTGAATGCACCGTTAGACTCGTTTCCAAGCATTTGCTGCTTTTCAGTAGGTTATGTATTTGCTTTCCCCATTTGGAGCCGTTTGTCTGGTCTGTTGCATTGGTTTCCTTTCAACACGACTAATGACTTTTAATTTGAAGGCAGACATGTTTACACACCCGCCAAAATAAGAGCATGAATAACTGAACAGATCTAGTTTCTCTGACTCTGGATTTAGACTTTTTTTTTGCACGTTTCTGGCACCAAATCTTTCTGAAACTTTGCACAGACGAAACACAGTTTAAAACAAACCTCCAACAAACTACATCTGCTGCATGGACACACACACACACACTCTCTGAACATTGATTGTGCGTGTGTGTGTGTGTGTGTGTGTGTGTGTGTATTGTTATGCTGCAATCCAATTTCCTAAACTCTCCAGAGCTTTCAATTAAAATGTGACCAGCAGAGAAATAATATGAGGTCGGAAATATCACAGATGTTAGAGTTTAAGAGACGACAATATCATTTAGTTTGAGGAAGCAGCTGCTGTTGTCGCTCATTATTTTACAGACACACACACACACACAGACACACACAGACACACACACTGTTGCTTGGGGATGTTTTGGATGCAGATGAGTCAAATACATCTGTAAAGCGGTGGGAGTTCAGATTGACACGGCGTTATGGCGAGAAACATCAGAGACAAAACACAAGGCGGTTTATGAAATAACACATAACACCTATTACACACACACACACACACACACACACACACACCTACGCTGCCGGAGTTCTTCCTCTTCGGCGTCGGCTCTCAGCGGGATGCGTACTCGTACTCCATTTGCACCCATTGATTCACTTCTCTCTGCTTAGCTGCTGGAGCGTTACCGTGGAAACGGGAGACGGGGCGACCCCCCGTCACGCGTTTCTATTCATCTGCACCGAAGGAGCCCGAGACGCCTCGTTGAGAGCAGAGTGTGTGCGGCGCCTCGTATCACCTTACGGCTCGTCGTTTATCTCCAACACAGCCTCTCTTTCTCTCTCTCTCTCTCTCTTTCTATTATGGTCTGTTTGTCTCCCTCTCTTTTAAAAAACAAAACAAATCTTTACTACTTCTTTTTTCTACGTGCAATTTGCAGCATCTGTCGACTCGTCCTCCTGTCCATTTTTTACTCATCCTGTCCATCACAGTACTCATCCTTTTGCACAAGTTCCCTGCAGTTTTTCCTGCAGAGAGGTTGTAATTGTAATGGACGAATGTTTATTAGGTTTACAGGTGTTTATTATAAAAACTAACAATGCAATACAATTCAGATGCAACCAGAGAGTTTCAGAGTATAGGATCAGTAAAAAATGTAACTGTAGCAACCCAAAACGTAATAGCTGCCAATAACGTAATCATTTTGGCCAAATGTAAAAAAAAGTCAGTACCATAATAACTTTACAATGATGTAATAAAATGTTTGAGCGGATAACGTAATAACTTTCTTTGCTGATAATGTAATAGGCTAAGTTATTACCTACATTATTGGCTGGTTATTATGATATTGGCCTAGTATTAAAAGCCCCTTTGAAAATGTACATTTTATTTTATTTTTTTATTTTAAAGGTAGAAGATGTGAATATGTTACAATTTGATGTGTTACAACCAGGTTGTCGATAACCTACTATTCTTACTTCCTCTGTTTGCAAACATATGTGAGAACCTGCCAGGCAAATCGCATTTATCATTAATATAGCATGGTAGAAGACACACAACGCAGAACTTCAAATTGTGACATCGACTCTGAATACAATAAAAAAAAACATATAGGCCTAGTGATACATACAGTAGCATATTATAACATTATTGGCTCCAATTATTGCAATGTGAAACGATTTTTTAATACTAGGCCAATAATGTAAGAACCATACATAATAATGTAATAAATTATTACATTATTATGTAATTTTACATAATTATTTTTGTAAAATTACATAATTTTACAAAAATTTTGTATAATTTATTATAATAAATTATTACATAATTACATAATAATGTAATAAATTGCCAATATTGACATAAAAACTAACCCTAACCCACTTATTATGTTACTGGCTCAAACATTTTATTACATTATTGGCTTTATTTACATTTAAAATGGCCAAAATGATTACGTTGTTGGCCGTTATTATTATGTTTTGCGTTGCTACAGTGACCAACACGAAGAAAAGTTAAGAAACTTCTAACACCCTGTGACTGTGTAATCAAACTTTACCCCTCTAGTGCTCTTGAGCAAGACGCTGAGACTGTGACTGTGATTTTTTAAATATATATTTGTTTTATCAGCTGTTTTTACACTGACTCTGCTCTTGAGCAAGGCACTGAGGGAAACTCACATACTAAAGTGTCACTCGTTCTGTCTGTGTGTGTATCACATGTACCATGCGTACTGTGTGTGTGTGTGTGTGTGCGGATGTGTGTGTGTGCGTGTGTGTGTGTATCCAGGCTGTCTGTTTGTGTGGTCTGATCAGTGTGTCATTGTGTGTCCCCTCTCCCTCTCCCTCCTCCCACCAGTCACCCCGGAGGCCATCGGCTTCCTGTCGGCGGTGGGCGTCTTCATCGTGGCGTTGGCCGTCCTCTTCCTCTTCATCAACAAGAAGCTGTGTTTCTCTCGCGTCGGCGGGCTGCCCTGTCTGGAGCAACATGGCCGCCGCAAGAAAGGACGAGTGGGAGTGCGGCAGGGGCTCGGTGAGTGACGACAAAACAGGAAACACGCACAAGGACCTCTAGTGGTGGAGTGGGGTATTACAGCCAAGGTTATTATCGTTTGGAAAGCTTTAGGGATGTCCGATATTGGAAATTTGACGATATTTGCCGATGTCAAACACCTTAATTTTGGATTTCCCATAATAGCCGATACCGATATGCAGACTTTTTTTCCCACCAAAACTAATTATTAACATATCTCCTGTCAGGAATTAACACATTACTGTATGCCTACTTTTATTGTGATGCCCCACTGGATGCATTCCACAAATTAACAATTATTTCTTTGTTAACAGACACACAGCCACATTATTGTCCATCTAAAGCAGCATTATCAGCAGAAAAACCAATAACGATATGGACAGATATTACATTTTTACGCAAATATTGGGCCGATGTTATCGGTCAGTTGATATTATCGGACATCCCTAGAAATTTTCATTAGTTTTTTACTTTTATTTAGTTTTTCAGTTGCTTTCTTTTTTTTTAGTTTAGTTTTAGTTAGGTCAACAAGTTTTAGTCTAGTCTTTTTCTTCCGATATTGGAAATTTGACGATATTTCCAATGTCAAGCACCTTCATTTCGGATTTCCCATAATAACCGATACCGATATGCCTCAAAACTAATTATTAACGTGTCTCCTGTCAGGAATTAACACATAACTGTATGCCCACTTTTACTGTGAAAAATTAACATTTATTTATTTGTTGACAGATACATTATTATCCGTCTAAAGCAGCGGCGGCATTAATTAAGTAGTGATGGTCCGTTGCTACTTATTTCACTCCGAAATCCAGGCATTACGTTATCGGGTTTTCATTATCGGCAGAAAAACCGATAACGATATGGACAGATATTACATTTTTACGCAAATATTGGGCCGATATTATCAGTCGGTCGATATTATCGGACTTCCCTAGAAATTTTCATTAGTTTTCATACTTTTATTTAGTTTTTCAGTAGTTTTTTTTTTGTTTAGTAAGGTTAACAAGTTTTAGTTTAGTTTTTTTTTGTTTGCTTGTTTGTTTTATCCATCAGTGTGTGAATGTGTGAATGTGTGAGTGAATGGGTGAATGCGATGTATGATGTACTGTAAAGCGCTTCGGGTATCGTTCAGGTATAGTAAAGCGCTATATAAATACAGACCATGTACCATTTACAGACCATATCTCTGGGCAACAAATTGAATCGAAGGCAACTGGACTTGTTTCTCGCATCGGTCTGACTAGTAGTTATAAACTGATGAAGCCCCTTGGATTAGAGGCGAAACGTCTTCCTAGACAAATACAAGTCCAGTTGCCTTCAATTCAATTTGTTGCCTAGAGATATCGATGACCTGGATGAATGAAAATATCCACAGACAACTGTTTGTTTTAGTTTTTCAGGTATTAGGAGGAAAGCACCTAGAAGCTGAGCCTCATGTCGGGCTGAGGCGTTTTCTTCCTGTAACTTTAGTCATATAGTAAATTATAAAATGCACACAAACCATCCTATTTTTGCGATATATGGCAGCCGATATCCGCTCTGCTGCCAACACGTTATCTCAAGATGTCAAACTGAACAAGACGCAGTGATGGAGGGAGAGAGGGAAAGGAAAAAATCTGCAATTCAGTTTAATTTTAGTTAGTTTCGCTTTGTTCTTTGTTAGTTTTTATTCAGTTTTCATTTATTTAAATTTCTATTTCAGTTCACTAAATCATTTTTTCACTACTAAATTTGGTTTTAGTCTTAGTTTTTGTTTATTACAATAACCCTGAAAACAGATGACAGGGATACAATGTTACAATGTCAAGTTGTGATGTTTTATAGGCTCTTTGCAGAAATAGCAGATTTTTAAAGGCGATAATAACGAGGAAAAAGATGAGTGATCAGCTGATTTCCTCGTGAAAAAAGCATGTTACATCCCGACAGTTCAGTCAGAGTGTGTATTTACTCTTCAAGACTGTTTGTCATTACAGTTTTTCTCGATTGCTAAGACACATTTCTCGAAAGCTTCTCTCATTTTCTCTAAACTGTGAACACAAACCCCAATTTTCAAGCTACATTCACAAAACCTCAGACTCTTCTTGCAAAACCAAACTTTCACCTCAAAACAGTTTAATCTGTGCTCAAAACTGAACTATGTTGTCAAATCGTGCCCCGACTCAATTGAAATTAAAAACACTACTGAGCAGTCACTAAACACTACCTAGAAAAATAGAAAACACAATGCTCAGGACATGAAGCTGTAGAAATAAATGTTTATTGTTCACTGTAGCTAAATGCATGTTGCAAAACAAAAAACCTGTGCATTTACACTGTAGCACTTCTCTCCTCCCCTTTCTTTCACCCTCCTCCCTTCCTCCCCACGTCCATTTCATCCCCTTTTTCTTCCTTCTTCTTTTTTCTTCCCAGTTCATCCCTCCCTCCCTCCCTCCCTCATCCTTTCTTCCTTCACCCTGTCGCCTCTCATCTTCTCCTCTTGCAAAACAAAAAAACCTGTGCATTTACAGTAGCACTTGTACATAGTAGTAAAAAAAAAAGAAGTACAAAAACCAGAAATCTTGTGCATTTACACGTAGCATTTGTACAGTACAAAGACAAACAGAAATCTTATGCATTTAGCACTTGTATGCAGTAAACCTACGTAAAAAATAAAGTACAAAAATATAGAAATGAGAAGTGCACATCTCAGCCACAGCATCATTTCTCTGTACTGGATCAGGCCACAGGACTTCATCCTGAACTAGCTACAGTTTATGTGCCCTCACATCATTGGACACAAGTGTTATCAATTTTGAGTTGTTGTGTTCAACCGGTGAAACTTGTGCTTTACTTGTGTTTGACTTTTGCCACCTGTGCTCAGCATTATGCAACACAGGTGCATCACAATGAAAATGTGTTGGTGAGTTGAGTCTAAACAGGTGAAAAGTGCTGATGGTTTTGCCAAAAGAAGTGACAGATTCAATCAGTGGGTTCAGGCAACTGAGAATTTGGTTCAGACAACAGGGTTTAGTGTTTTAGCAATTGAGAAAAACTGTAAATAGTCCCAGGTTGAAACTCGCCCTCAAACCGTTCACGTTCAGGTTCTCAATTGCTAAAACACTAAACCCTGTTGTCTGAACCCACTGATTGAATCAGTCACTCTTTTGGCAAAACCATCAGCACTTTTCACCTGTTTAGACTCAACTTACCAACACATTTTCATTGTGATGCACCTGTGTTGCATAACGCTGAGCACAGGTGGCAAAAGTCAAACACAAGTAAAGCACAAGTTTCACCGGTTTCACCTGTATACAAGTACTAAATGCACAAGATTTCTGTTTGTCTTTGTACTGTACAAGTGCTACATGTAAATGCACAAGATTTCTGTTTTTTGTACTTCTTTTTTTTTTACTATGTACAAGTGCTAAATGCACAGGTTTTTTGTTTTGCAAGAGGAGAAGATGAGAGACGACAGGGTGAAGGAAGAAAGGATGAGGGAGGGAGGGAGGGATGAACTGGGAAGAAAAAAGAAGAAGGAAGGAAAAGGGGATGAAATGGATGTGGAGAGGGAAGGAGGAGGGTGAAAGAAAGGGAAGGAGAGAAGTGCTTCAGTGTAAATGCACAGGTTTTTTGTTTTGCAACATGCATTTAGCTACAGTGAACGATAAACATTTATTTCTACAGCTTCATGTGCTGAGCTTTGTGTTTTCTATTTTTCTATGTAGTGTTTAGTGGCTGCTCAGTGGTGTTTTTAATTTTGATTGACTCGGGGCACGATTTGACAACAGAGTTCAGTTTTGAGCACAGATTGAACTGTTTTGAGGTGAAAGTTTGGTTTTGCAAGAAGAGTCTGAGGTTTTGTGAATGTAGCTTGAAAATTGGGGTTTGTGTTCACAGTTTAGAGAAAATGAGAGAAGCTTTCGAGAAATGTGTCTTAGCAATCGAGAAAAACTGTAAATAGTCCCAGGTTGAAACTCGCCCTCAAACCGTTCACGTTCAGGTTAAATGAACAAGTTGCACTGGTTGTTTCCCCCGTGTTTCCGGTCTTCACCCTCAAAAAGAAAATACAATAAGACTTGTTTCACATATGAGACACGACGACAGTGAGCGGCGGCGTTGCTTTCTGGTCGAGGTTAATCTATTATATAACCTGAAGATGAGTGTGTGTGTCTCCTCCACGGCTTCAATTAAACTCTTCAGGAACTGAGAGAGAGACAGAGAGAGAGGGAGGACGTGGGTGAGTTTGTATTTGTACAGTAGGTTTCTGTGGGCGAGTGTTTGTGTGTGTGTGTGTGTGTGTGTGTGTGTGTGTGTGAGAGAGAGAGAAAGAGTGCAGTGAGTCAGTCGCACACACAAACGCCACAAAGCTCTGCAGCAGCTCACAATACAAAATACTGACTGTAAAACCTTGAAGAAAAAAACGTACATTCAGAGATAAAGGGAGAGAACAGGACGCTCGGTTTGTCGCTTTATCAGCCAATGAAACTCTTTCTCCTTTTTTTCTTTTTTTCCTCCCACTTTTTTCCTCCCAACGCACACACACCCAGAGCAAAGGTTTGTAAGGTCAGAGATTTTTTCCCCTCATGTTTCAAGGTTGAATTACAAACAAGAGCTTTTTCTGTCTTTAGATTTTATTCAGATTTTAGATGAAGTTTGATTGTTTTGATTCATAAAAAAATGGATTTGTGGTTTTAAGAAGCAAAAAAAAACCCATCTCAGTGTGGTTTTCCATTTCCTCTCTCTTTCAGCTTCTCTCAGGAGCTCTAGTAACGACAGGTGGGTGTCAGCCAATCAGAGGAGAGGAGGAGGCTCTGACCCTCTCCTCTGATTGGCTGACTGTTTTCTGAGTGATCCAATAAAAAATAGAGTGGGTTTCAGAATAAAACACTCAGAGAAACCAAATCCTGCAAAGTGTTGTTGGGTTGTGGGTCCAGTTGATGAGGGGGCGGGGCTTTGTTGTGACATCACAAAGTGACAGGAAGTCCTGGCGGCTGGTTTTAAGGCTCAGTTTCTGAATCCAGGCTGTGTGCATTTCTCTGTGGACTGAGGCTTTGATACTTTCACAGTATTAATATAGAACCTAGAGCTGCTTTATAATCACACTACACATGGACATCTACCTTTATACTGTATGGAGCTTTAACACAAACATCTACCTTTATACTGTATGGAGCTTTAACACAAACATCTACCTTTATACTGTATGGAGCTTTAATACAAACATCTACCTTTATACTGTAGCTTTAACACAAACATCTACCTTTATACTGTATGGAGCTTTAACACAAACATCTACCTTTATACTGTATGGAGCTTTAACACAAGATGGAGCTTTAACACAAACATCTACCTTTATACTGTATGGAGCTTTAACACAAACATCTACCTTTATACTGTATGGAGCTTTAACACAAACATCTACCTTTATACTGTATGGAGCTTTAACACAAACATCTACCTTTATACTGTATGGAGCTTTAACACAAACATCTACCTTTATACTGTATGGAGCTTTAACACAAACATCTACCTTTATACTGTATGGAGCTTTAACACAAACATCTACCTTTATACTGTATGGAGCTTTAACACAAACATCTACCTTTATATTGTATGGAGCTTTAATACAAACATCTACCTTTATACTGTATGGAGCTTTAACACAAACATCTACCTTTATACTGTATGGAGCTTTAATACAAACATCTACCTTTATACTGTATGGAGCTTTAAATACACCCATAGACTTGTGGACTTGTGATATAAAATCAAAGTATTTCCCAAAATGCTGAATTAGACATTTTGACTGTTGGGTTGGGTGCCATCAGTGTTGAACCCTTTGGCAGCCATGTTCATAAAACACTGTTTAACTGAGAGCTTCCTTCCTCCATGTGGGCTGAAGAGGGTGAATCCTGCTCACTGATGATTTAATTCTGCCTGAGTCACTGTGATCGTAACTGTAACTCAAAGATCCAACTTTGTCTTTAAAGCCTTAAATCAAACCTTGCAGACTCTTAGATCAGATCATGTAAACCTGCAGCAGGATGTTTGGATCCAGGTGGACGCTGTGAGTCAAACGCTGAGCAAACACTGAGCAGGTTTGTTGGTTGGTGCCTCACCTGCAGCAGGTGGAGTCTCTGGTATTTCCAGTTGGGTTTTTTCTTTCCTGAACAAACAGCACATCCTGTTTGGAGTCTCTCCACAACACTCACGACTCAAAATCCTCTGGAGCGTCACAGGACGAGGTAGGGGCTCGACCGCAGACTCAGAAAAATCTAGAAAATGTAGTTTAAATTTATTTTGTACAACGATGGATGAAAAAGCTGAGATGTGACTTTATATTTAATTTTGGTTTATTTTACTTTCACTCCAGTATATTTGGAGGTTGATGAACCTCATTGTTTTGTTTGTGCTTAATCCAAAATTGAGCTTTCACTTTATTTTCACTAACGTAGCGCCGCCTTTGTGTCCTGCCAGGATATTTAACTTAAGTGTTTACACACTGAGACACTTTTTACTTCTTTCAAACTGATTTTCACTTGAAATACAGATTTTTCTACTTATTTCAAGTGAAAATATGTTTGAAACAAATGAAAATGATCTAAAAACAGGTTCATGTTTCGCTGATGAGTCTTAGTTTAAGTGGAAAATATTCTTGGAAAGATTTTGAGTTTTTGCAGTGCAAGCGCCAGAGGTTGGTGTTGGTGTGTGTCTTGTTGTTCAGTGTAAAACACTCAACAGGTTAGAGGCTGAATGAGTTTTCAGATGAATGAAAAACCATGCATGTTACTGGTTTTTGTTGTTTTTGTAACAGACTTCAGAGATTTTAAAGGACGAAGTGGAGCAGTGACGCAGCAAATTATTTTTATCTAATAAAAATGAGATGTGAGGAGTTTCTGCTGGTGAACAGACACAGAACGAAGATAGTTGATTGATAAAATAGGTCGTATGATGGCAAATGACTGAGTGAATAAAGACACAAGAGTTTAGCCTTTTTAATTTTTTTCCCCTCAGTCACAGACCTGAGATCAGTGGTGTGTTAATGGTTTCCTATTTGTATTGTTTATTTTTCCATGATGTTTATTATGGGGAGGGGTTTATGTACACAAACTGAATGTTTATTGGCTGCTGGCTGTTTTCAAAGTGCAGGGTTTGTTTTTTTTAACAAGAAGATGGTTAATGGGCTGGTTTTTCAAAGTTTTTCTGATGCTTCACGGCTGTTTAGACATGAATTTTTATGTCCAGAAAGTATTTCTATCTATTTATATTGATATATAATGAAAAACTTAGATTCCATATGAAGTAACATGATGAGATTTTGTAGCACATTTAATATAAATGAGAGAAAACTGAGACTTGTGAGGCAACACAAGTGTCTTATGATGAATTTGTCACTGTTGCATAAGAAAACGACGTTGTGCATCTGTGTGTGTGTGTGTGTGTGTGTATGTGTGTGTGTGTGTGTGCATCTGTGTGTGTGCATCTGTGTGTGTGTGTGTCACATTTGCACACACGACTTGGCTCTGAGAGTCGTTTCCGCCTGTGAATAGCTTTACAAGACAGAAGTTAACAGACCAATCAGCCGTCATTCGCCCACTCGGAGCGCAGCTTCCTCTTCCCTAGGTAACCATGGCGATCGATCACTCAGGTAGAGACGATGACCTGCACTTAAGAGAAAAGTGGGTGGTGGCGGCGGCGGTGGGGCCGATCGCTGCTGCGTCACTCATTCAGCTGTTGCTATCCAATTATAGTCACATTATGAAGTGAGTGAAGTGACCCTCCAACCCTGTTAACGCTAAAAAACAGCCTGTGTTTTTCCCCGGGAACCCACTGAAAGAGCGAGAGAGCGTTCGAATTGATGTGTCCTCAGTCATTTAATGAGCATTTACGTCTCATAAATGGGCAATAACCCCCCTTCACCACCACCCCCACCCCCAGCACAGAGCGGCTTTAATATACTGTACCTGATTTCTGCTGTTGAGAGTAAAAATACTTTCTGATAATGGGAGGGATGATGAAGGTTTCAGAGGATGTAACTAGTGATTGAGGTCTAAGAGCTTTTTCTAAAAGGTACTTACATGTAAAACGATTGATGTTTTGCTTTTTTTTAATGCTTTTTATACTGTGCAAGAAGATCATTTGCTGACAAAATGCCCAAATGTCTCATGTCCCCAAGTTTTGGAAATTTCGTCAGATCTCTTGTGAAAACGATCCCTCTCTAATCTGGACAAAAACAAAAGTTTTGGTTCTTGAAATTGGTTTACAAACACAAAAGTAGCACAACATGTGAGTAAAATAGTTGATAAATGTACAGTAGAGGGAAATGGAAATGGAAATTTTTGTCTTGACCTTAACCAAATTCAAGACACCTGCTTCAAAGCCTTCCACCTAAATATGAAACAGAAAGTGAAGAAAATACAGAATTTAGCAACATTCAAACCATGTTTCAGTGTTGAATTATTGCAAATATATCAATAACAACATCTGTCAGCTTCAAAAACGTCTGTCTATATTCAATTTGAAGGCTCTTATTTCCTTTAGACATTTTGCTAACCCTTTATTTTAACAGTTGTGGTCGTGGTGCAACAGAGAAAAATACAGTTGTATCGTCTGCATAATGTCAAAGTTTTATTTATTTCCACTAATTCCTGTGTCGTTTGTGAGTCAGACTGTTTTAAAATTTCCTTCCTCTTGGATTTCCTCTCCTCTCTTTCCTTTTTATTCCTCCCAGCTTTTCCTGTTTGCCAACCCCTGTGTCTCCCTGTGTTCATCTCCCCCTAGTGAACAGCTACGGTGACGACGACGACGACGACGACGAAGACGACGACGGCGTCAGCTCCTCCGACAGCGAGGACGAGATCCTGAAGCAGTTTGAGATTTCAGTGTCGCGCTCGCAGAGTTTTCGGAGCGCAGCGGCAGCGAGCGGCGGCGGCGGCGGCGGCGGCGGCGCTGAAGCTCAACAGCAGCAGACGACCCAGACGACCCAGCTGTCGTTGGGTCGACGCCACAAGTTCACCCGACTGTCGGACCAGGAGGAGGGCAGCACCGAGCCGTCGGACTGTGAAGGTGTGACGCTGAACTAAAACCACTGGGACACAAATACAGTCAATCTTTTTTTTTTTTTTTTGGGGAAAATTCTTTTTATTGAACATTTTCAAAATTATAACGGTCCAGTACAGTGCATATAGATTATAGCCAGAGTCCAGTATCCAGAGTATATTCATAGCAATGATCTCAAAGGTCCTAGTTAGGTCTTAAAGGGATAGTTCAACATTTTGGCAAATTGGCCCATTGCCATAATCGCTATAGTCATAGCAGTAGGTTCATTACCTTTAATTGTAGGTGTAAGCTATTTTCAGTACGGCGGAGCGAAGCAGCTGGCTGCTCAGAGCTACGCTATGGAGGCTAACGGAATTTCTTGGTTTCCCTCATTAAACTCATCAAATTCAACATCCCAAAACTCCACAGCGCTTTTGTAGACAAGTTGTGACCTGCACAACCACCACGCTATGAGATAATGACGGAACGATACGAAACGGAGCCTTTTTCGAGGTAAATACAGGGTAAATACAGAGTCTGCTTGCTGAAAAACTGTCCCTGAACGCAACGCGCATCAGCGGTTTTGCATGAGGGAAACCAAGAAATTCCCTTAGCGTCCATAGCATAGCCCTGAGCAGCCTGCCGCTTCGCTCCGCCGTTCTAAAAATAGCTTACACCGACAATTAAAGGTAACGAACCTACTGCTATGACTATAGCGATTATGGCAATGGGCCAATTTGCCAAAATGTTGAACTATCCCTTTAACATTTCTGGCAGTTGCATTCTGAGTTCCCAGGTACTTTAACACTTTGTCAAACTTTGCTGTAAAAAGGTCATTCATTCTGACCGTTGATATGAAATCTTAGTCTTTCCAGAGAAATATAGTCTGATATCAAAGACTTCCAGGAGGTTCATCTCCTACCCATTTGGTCATAACAGCCTTTCGGCCCAACGTAAGCAAAAAGTGTACAGTCTTCTTATGTGATTTTATTGATTCAGGGATAAATCCCAATAAACACAATGTTGGAATAGGCTGTAGTTGCTGTTTAATTATCACACTAACCTCAGAACATACAGTTTGCCAAAACCGTTGAATCTTTTCACATTCCCAGAGGCAGTGAAATCTTGTCCCTAAAATAGTCTTACATTTTGGGCAGTTTGGAGAGGCCCCTGCTGTATATTTACTATACATATATGGAGATATATAAACATTTTGTAAGATATTATATTGCATTTCTCTGAATCTGTTACATATGGATATTTTCGAAGGTAAAAGTAAGATTTCCTCCCATATTTCACCGTCTATCGTTGTTTTCAACTGGGTCTCCCATAGTTTCCGTAGGAATGATAATCTGTCTGTTTTCAAATATTGCAATCAGTCAATTATTATTTTACAAGAGACAGATCACTTTCAGCTGCGGGTTTCACTAGTTTTACTCAGGGCCAGCCCTAGGATTTTGGTGGCCCCCTAAACAAGATTTTTGTTAGTGGCCCTGCACTCTAAGCGCAAACACCAAATCACTGGTTAAAACTGAATACAGACGTGTTTATGCCCTCTGAGGTTTGAGGTCATTTTCTCGACTTTTACATATTTTCTTAAATTGATCTTTTTAAGATACTTGCAGATGTAACAATACTCAAGTGTTTTATGTCTAAATATTAGAACCTCCGCTGTAAGCACACTGAGGCCAGTTTGTCCTAGAACACTGTTTAAAGAAATAATTTAGGACAAATGCTGGAAATTTGAGGTCTGCTTTTTGAAAGATTTCAAATCCCTTGTGAAAACACACCTTCAGTCATGAGAATGAACTGTTTTGGTGCTTGAAATAGGATATGAATACAGTAATAGATAAGTGTAGAAAACAAGTCTAAAATGACATTTTGTAAGATTGCTTTTTGAGCATAAATGTTGTCATTCTGCCGTTCTATTTTCACCAAATGTCTCAAATGTGAGATAAAAGAAGCTGAATATTGACTTCACATTACATATAAAGCTCATAGCTGCACGTGCAGACCTCAGGATGTTTAAATGACTTGATGAACCCCGGTACCTTTCTGATCATGTGGCCCCCCACCTAACGGCTGTGGCCCTGAACAACCACATAGAGGGTTTATGCCAGCGGCCGGCCCTGGTTTTACTGTTTTCAAACTAGAGAGTCAAAACTCCATCGAACAGAAAACCAGCAAGATCCTGCTCTAATCCATCCCAGTGTCAATGAGCCAAAAAAGCTCCAAATAGCATCTTTAGTGCAGATTAGAGGCTGTAAAGAGCTCAGAGAGGCTCAGAGCGGCTGCAGCTCTGTGGCGCGGTGAAGGGTGGAGAGGCAGCAGCATCAATTAGGACACATGTTTGTGCACCGCCGGTGTTTTTTAAGAACAGCCAGAGGACGAGGACGCAGTAAACACAGCAGACAAATATTTAGACTGTCTGGACTTATTCATGAACTTATATTATTTCCTGGGTATTTTTGATGATGGCTATGAAAGTGGTTACCAACATTTTATTATCATATTAATCTGAATCAGTGAACTATTCCCAGACTTGGACAGAAATCTCAAGTCAAAACAAAATACAGTGACCTCCAAAGTTCGCCAGTTAACCGATTCACAGGCTGTATCACTGATTGTAAATCTTTTACATATTCATTTAAAAGGTGATGGTATCACAGCTTGTTGCTTCAGCCCCAAGTGGTCAAATAAAACCGTGCTGGCAGGTTTAAATGCACCTGGACCAACACAGCATCCACAAATGTCCACCACAATGAGTGAGTGACTGAGAGATATAGTTGAATGATGGAGCTATATCATTGGTTGATTGGGTGTTGGACTGGTAAACATTGGCGGTATCTCTTTCAAAATGATTTTGTGTGAACAGTATTTCAGTATGTCTGTGTTTCCCCTGATATTGGCCTTTATTATTCACCTCAAAACACTTTTACATCCAACTCTGTCTGATGTTCAATCAGCACAGATATTGTAGTACAAAGTCTTGTTTCGATTTAACTTAATTCTGGCATGTTAAATTAGCATTAAACCTTTTGTTTTGTTGTGTATGATCGTGCACCTTATGAATAGACATGATCTTATATGAGATCCTCCTACACATGGTCCAGTTTTCAGCCCAGTCTTGTTAAATGAGCATCTGGTTGTTGGTGATTGTTTGGTCGAGGTCACTCTGTCTCAACTGGTATTTATTTATTTATCATCTTTAACCAATGTGTGACTGGTGCAGCCGGCACATAGCCCACAAATACACAAGGTAACGCACACTCACAGGCTAGTGACTCACCTCAGCTTGTTGCTATGGCGAACACCCCATGCAGCCATTGATGTACTAACAGTCAGACCCACCTTAATGACAGTGAATTGGAGATAATTGCTATTGATTGGTCTGAGGTACGGCCTGTTCTTCGACTCTTTCTGTCTCAGGGAAAGGCCAAGCTTTGACAGATTACACAATATCTCCTCCGTTAACACACAGCAGCAGCAGCAGCAGCAGCAGCGCCAAACAAGGCTCAGGAAGCTTCTTTTAGATCCACCAGGATAAATTAGATGATTTAGCTACCAGAGGAGACGGCAAGAAGATGGTGAGATACATTAATCATCTTGACTACTTGTTGGTGGTTTTAAGCAAAGCCACAGTTTGTGTTTTTGTGTCAGTTATGTCTGTCTCTTCTGCCATTGCCCCCAAATAGTGGAACTAAGACTGAAGCTACACTGCAAAAACTCAAAATCTTACCAAGAATATTTGTCTTATTTCTAGTCAAAATGTCATTTCTAGTCAAAACAAATCTCATTCTACTTCAAATAAGACTCATCACATTAAAAAGCAGCTTGTTTTTAGACACTTTTTACTTCTTTCAAGCAGATTTACACTTGAAATAAGTGAAGTTTTTCTTTCTTATTACAAGCACAAAAAACTTCCTTTCACTGGCAGATTTTTCTACTTATTTCAAGTGAAAATGTGTTTGAAACAAGTAAAAATGATCTAAAAACAAGTAAATTTTTAGGTGATGAGTCTTATTTTAAGTGGAAAGAGATTAGTTTTGACTAGAAATGAGACATTTTGACAAGAAATAAGACAAATATTCTTGGAAAGATTTTGAGTTTTTGCAGTAAATTGAAATGTTTTATAGATTTGGGCTTTTGAACAAACAGAAGAAATGTGTATAAGTGGATTTGACCTCCTCGCTCACACGCTCAATGTCCTTACACCCACAGATTTAAGACGAGCCAACAGGGGGAATAATGCTGACTTTCCTCCCCTGTTGCCTTCCCCCTGCAGAACCCGAGGCCCAGAGCCGCCAAGGTTTCCAGGACCCGCTGTCTGCGGCGCTGGAGGAGCGCGAGAGGGCGTCTTCTCTTCTCTCTCTGGACAAACCCACCGGGCTCCAGGCGGCCGGCGCCATGATGGACAGTCCCACCCCGAGCATGAACCGGCAGGCCGCCGACGGCAGCGAGGACACGGAGAAGACGGCGGATCGCGACAAAAACGACGCCACAGACAGCTCTTCCACCCTGAGCCCAGAGGTACATCTAGAGACATTTAAGAGTCGATAGATAGATAGATAGATAGATAGATAGATAGATAGATAGATAGATAGATAGATAGATAGATAGATAGATAGATAGATAGATAGATAGATAGATAGATAGATAGATAGATCCAATACACTGCAAAAACTCAGACTCTTACCAAGAACATTGGTCTTATTTCTAGTCGCAACAAACCTCATTATATTTAAAAAAAGACTCATCACATTAAAAGTATCTTGTTTTTAGACACTTTTTACTTCTTTCAAGCAGATTTTCACTTGAAATAAGTAGAAAAATCTGATAGTGGAGCAAGTTTTTCTTTCTTATTACGAGCACAAAAACCCTGCTTTCACTGGCAGATTTTTCTACTTATTTCAAGTGAAAATTTGTTTGAAACAAGTGAAAATGATCTAAAAACAAGATTGATTTTAGGCTATGAGTCTTATTTTAAGTGGAAAGAGGTTAGTATTGAGTAGAAAATAGACATTTTGACAAGAAATAAGACAAATATTCTGGGTAAGATTTTCAGTTTTTGCAGTGTACATCCAATATTGCACTTGATTGTAGCTCTTGAGTAAATGTACTTATATAAGTTTAAGGAAAGTTTAGGAAAAAACAACATTTTGCACTTTCTGCTCTTAAAAATCAGCCAACAAAAGTGAAAACAAACGATACAAATAAAGTGAGACAGGGATTATTTAACGGGGTTAGCGCGCTGACCGCTGCCCTGCTGTTCCCCATCACGCTTGGCAGAGGTATCATCATCATTGAGCTGTGAGAGGATTATCACTCTGCCTTGTTATCCTCTCAGGTTCATTTGGCAGAAACAAACCAAACACGGCCCTCAAGGTTTTGTATAAATAGTTGATATTTTCTTCACTCTCCACTGCGATGCCTTGGCTAACAAACAGAAGCTCATGAATAATAATCACCCGGTGTGTGTGTGTGTGTGTGTTTGTGCGTGTAGGAGAGCAGGAATGTAGAATATAACAACCTCTCAGTCACCGAATCACACTTTGAAATTGGGAGCAATCTGTACAGTAAACACCTCCCACACACACACACACACACACACACACACACACGAATAGAGACACAGTGTGATACTGACATCTAGAAAGGCTTCATAAATAACAAATGAGGTTGGATCAGTGGAGCCAGATAAAACCTGGGAGAGCCATGTTGTAGCAGTTTATTTACACGGTTATATAACAACCCTGCTCCGGCTACAGCGAGTACTACTGCTGCTAATAATACTACTACTGCCTCTATACTCTGATTACTGCAAGTACAGGCTGCTGTAAATAGACTCATACATAATATTAGTACTCACATGGGACTTTCCCTCTGCATGGTATCAGGAAGGTACATTTCTGTTTGGTTTAAGGTAAAAGTTGTGGACAGTACCTGGTAACTTTTTGCAGAGTCCCAGACGAACTAAGGTTTATTCTGAAAAATCATGTGAAAATACTGCAGACTGGTGAGAAGAATCATGGCTGTGTCATCATTGTTGAAGATAGGCGCCATTTTTCAACAGCGAAGAAGCAAAACAGCAAGCATATGTGTGTTTCATGTTGATGTTGGTTGGTTGGTTGATCAGTTGTTGAGTAATTGATGGATTGTTTTGGTTGTTTGGTTTGGTGAAAGTTGGTCTTTCTATTGGTTGGTTGGTCATTTGATTGATTTGTTGGTTGGTTGGGTGGTCGGTCAGTCCATCAGTTGGCTGGTTAGATGAATGGTTGGTTGGTTGGTTGGTTGGTTGGTTGGTTGGTTGGTTGATTGATTGATTGATTGATTGATTGATTGATTGATTGATTGATTGATTGATTGATTGATTGATTGATTGATTGATTGATAGGTAGTTTGGTTGGTTGGTCGGTCGGTTGATGGTTGGTTGTTCTGTCAGTTGGTTGGTGGTTGGTCAGTTGTTCTGGCTGTTGGTTGACAAGTGAAACAGTTGATTGGTTGGTCGGTCAGTTGGTCGGTTGGTTGATTGATTGATGATTGGACAGTCTATCAGTTGGTTGGTTGGTTGGTTGGTTGATTAGCTGGTTATTTGATTGGTTAGTTGTCTGTTCAGGTGGCTGGTTAATCGCTTGGTTGGTTGGTCAGTGGTTTGGTCAGTTGGTCGGTGGCATTTTCAGTAGCTTCTGTGGACAGGTGCAGTTTGATGGGACATTTGACATTTTCCACAGTTTTCCCTTTACATCCTGTTGTCACGATGCTAATCCCTAATAAAGGCAAAACAGCCAACACAGCGAATTATCTTCTCTCTTATCTTATCTTTGGAAATTCCTCTTTGGTTTCACCACCATAGACATGTCTCACAATAACAGAACACATAGTGACACAATACAAACATTTCAAAGATAGAAAAACTAACTGTCAGTATTTTCTAAATCACTCCTTTCATGGAGCAGTGAAGCACAAACTGAAATTTACCTTCAGCAGAAACGAATAAACACTTCTCTTCAGGAAAGCTTTGGTACCTTTACCTTCTTATATTTGATATACACAGTAATAATAATGTGTAAGAACCTTGTAGCTCGTAGCATTCAGAGGAAACCGTAGTAAACATTCACGGTCCCGTTGACAGGTGAGTGTTCTGCCTTTGTGTTTCCCTCTTCTCTGAGAGTCGACCTCCTGACCTGCACGTTCAATAGACTCCAGCAGCAGCTCTGTGATTATCTTATCTCCTCTCTGGTTGCCATGTCAACGCCGACACTCGGCCCCGCTCTGTCAACACTCGACACAATCGATGTTGTGTTTGCTGACTGTACGGGGAGGCTGCAGAGAGGAGGAAGACGAGGAGGAGGAGCGGCAGCAGCTTTATGACCGGATTTCTGCTCGGTTTCTCTCTGTGAACATTTTAAAAAGAGTCTTTATACAAAGATTGAAAAGGAGAAAATCCTTTCAGATTAGACGCTGCCCATCAAATCCACACGTGTAAATATACAGTATGATCTATTATTGACGTGTTAATCCCATTTATCAAAGCCTCCAATATCCACATCAAAATTTGAAGTAGGTCCAAAAGAAAAGGCATTTACCATTTTGACGTGATGTCCTCAAAGAAAATAAACACATGCATGGATAAATCTCAAATTGAGTAGGGAAAGAGGAAGAACAACAAACTGGTACATGTAGTCTGTCCTTACAATTTCTGTTTCTCAGTCAATAGTAAAAGAAAATCATAAAAACTGAAGTGAAAAAGCATGTGTCACTTTTGAAATGTGAATAAAAATGAAATTAACATAAAGAAACCAAATTAACAAGTTCCATTGGCCATTTCCTAACAGAACCAATGGATGTACAGTACAGTGGTATAAAACGATGATCTGCATAATATTACATAATTTAGCTTCACACAAAACCCACAATGATTAAATATTCGTACATTTATGGTAATGCATGCAGGAGTACTCCAGTGTCTCCATGATGTACTGTACACTTGGTAGCCGATCTCCATGACTACCCGAGGAGGACGATGCTGATGGTTTTAGCCGGTTGTGGGTTAAAGGTTGCATCGGCAGGTTTGGGATGTTCACTGTAAAAATCATTGAGGGTTAGGCTGAAGACTTTCTCTGAGGTCAGGTCACGGTCGGTCCAGTTATATATACATAGCAGTGATATGCATTATATATTCACCAGGTGCTGCCTTCAGCGGCCGGAAGTAGCTTTTAGATGAAACTCAACAAACAAAGCTCTCTCGACTCCTTCTTTAAAAGTCTTATGTTATAAAATGATAATTTAAAGGCGACACTTTGACCAGCTAGTTCCTTGCTTGTGTTCTTTAATTCAGCTTGTAGAGAATCTGGTGAATAAATCAAACCCACACTGTCCCCGGTGTAAAAGGACACCTTTATAGAAGATGTGCTGAATAACCTCTCTGTTTGTGGAGAGAAGAGGGTGAATCTGCTCATTCAGCTGATAAGATTATCTTCACACTGGCTTTGCTTTGGAAACATGTGGGCTGGAAAGAATCAATGTCCAAATGATTCTTTGTTTGTCCTCGTTCTCTTGCCTTTCTCTTCTCTTCGTCTCTCAGCCGAGTGCGTGTTTGGTTATAAATAGACGACGGTCGGCAGCAGCAGCAGCAGCAGGGAGAAGCTGACTGAGGGTTAGGAAACGAACCTTGTGAACTTCACCACCACAATTTGTTCTACTCACATGTACCGGAGATATTTATTTATTTATTTATTTCTTCATTCAGTATTCATGTACCCAACGTCACTCAGCGAGGTTTGTGTCATGTGAATGAAGAGGAAGTCTGTATCAGGTGCTAATGAGATTTATGCTGCTGAATAACTGCTTTTTTTTTCATTCTAAGATATTAAAGAGGTCAGAACTTTATCACCACCACAGAACGTTTAATGTCGGTGCAGGAGGTGGAAAAAGGACAATTGAACCGCAGCTGCTTCTGAATAGATCAGATTCATTGATGAGTTCAGCAGTCTGCTGCTTGTGTTTGGTTTATTCAGCTCTAATGATCCTCAGGTCTCTTCAGGCTTTGATCCACTCGCCCTCATATCAGGTCTCTAATTACCAGACTTTGGAGTTCATTTAGGTTTTCCTCAGTCCAATCCAGCTTGGACTGGATCCAGATCTTCATGCTCAACAATCAGTAGAAAACACAAGTAGACCAGTCTCAGGTTTTTAAAGGGATAGTTCAACATTTTGGCAAATTCTCCTCTCACTATAATCCCTATAGTCGTAGCAGAAGGTTCATTACCTTTAATTATCGGTGCATGTTGTTTTGAGATCGGCGGGGCAGAGACGTGAGCTGCTCAGTGAACACGATGGAGGTGAACGGTACAGGTCCCCTGTCCCTCATCAAATACACAATCCAACAACTCCACAACGCTCTGGTGGACAAGTTGTTTTAGAGGCAAATGCAGCCGGAACTACATTCCAGACACGGCTGCTGGGCGGACAGATTTCAAAAACGTCAAAGTAGTTCTGAGTATTTGCTTCATGTGTCGTATTATTTCATAGCGATGCACCATGTACCGATAATTAAAAGTAATGAACCTACCCCTAGGACTATAGGGATTACTGTATGGTGATAGGCGAATATGCCAAAATGTTGAACTATCCCTTTGAGGAGTTATCCCAGGAGGCATGATCCAGACCACCAAGGTCAATCTGATGTTGATATTTGGTTGAATGTAGGTTTTTAGGTCATGTGACCAAATCCAATCCAAAATCCAACGTCTTCCAAACATCTCAAACCAACAGACTCTTGAATTAAAAACTACCAGCATTGTTGTTAGGAGTGAAACCTGGTGTCTCCATATCAGTTGGTTCGTTCACTGCAAAAAATCAAATATCTTACCAAGAATATTTGTCTTATTTCTAGTGAAAATGTCATTTCTAGTCAAAACAAATCTCATTATACTTATAATAAGACGCATCACATTAAAAAGTAGCTTGTTTTTAGACACTTTTTCCTTCTTTTAAGCATATTTGCACTTAAAATAATCTGATAGTGGAGCAAGTTTTTCTTCCTTGTTACAAGCACAAAAAACTTGCTTTCACTGGCAGATTTTTCTACTTATTTCAAGTGAAAATGTGTTTGAAACAAGTGAAAATGATCTAAAAACAAGTCAAGTTTTAGGTGATGAGTCTTATTTTAAGTGGAAAGAGATTAGTTTTGACTAGAAATGAGACATTTTGACAAGAAATAAGACAAATATTCTTGGAAAGATTTTGAGTTTTTGCAGTGTTGGGTTGGGTTTTCACAGTCTGCAGTAGATCATGAGCTGACAGAGCTGTCAATCCAGATTTTATCCTGCTTTAACATGATTTTTTTCACTTTGCTTCTTCTCAGCAAGAGCAGCCTCCCCAAGACGAGGCCTTGTCTCAGCCGGTCACCCCCTCCCCTCGACCCCCCATCTCCAAATGTGGAGACCTGGTCCTGTCCCTGGAGTACCGGCCCGACACGGAGAAGCTGATGGTCTGCGTGGTGGCGGCCCGGGACATCCCCGACAAGGGTCGCAGCGGGATGGACTCGTGGCAGGTGCACATGGTGCTGCTCCCCTCCAAGAAGCAACGGCACAAGACGTCGGTGCAGAAAGGCTCGCTGCCGCACTTCAACGAGACGTTCCGCTTCTCGCGCCTCGAGCCGTCGGACCTGCAGATGTCGGCCGTCAGGTTCAGGCTGTACGCGCTGGGGGGCAGGATGTCCCGGGAGAGGATGATGGGGGAGAAGGTGCTGCGTTTAGGGGGCTTGGACCCGGACGGATGCACGATGGAGACGACGCTGGTCCTGGAGCCTCGGAGCAACCTCAAGGTGAGTCGAACACAGGTGAAGGTTCGACTGTAGAAACAGAAAGTGGGCTGCACTTCTAACCTCAGAGGTAGACCATACTTAATTCAAGATGTGTCAATGCAGATAATTGAGCTTCTATTTAAAGGGACAGCAAGGAGTTTTGGAAAAGCGAAGTGTTTTCTCACTACATTTATGAGCCTCCGCACCGTGAAATTCTTTGACCGGCGCAAGACAGACTCATGTTTTCATTCATCAAGAATTAAAGTCAGAGGTTGGAAGACGATCACGTACCGTCGTAGTTCCCACCATAAACGGCAGGCACTTTAATGAATAATAAAGAAGAAACCATAAACTTGTCAGAATACAAAAATAATGATAAAAAAAGTTAAATACAATAGGAATACATACAATAAAATAAATACATATTAAATAAAATAAAGAATAATAAAGTATAAACTGGTGTGTGTTGTGTGTGTGTGATTAATGAACATAAAGAGAGAAGAGAAGAGGAAGAAGAGGAGAAACTGAAGGTTTTTGTGTCAACATATGAGCTCATTGTGTGTGTGTGTGTGTGTGTATGTTTGTGTTTGTGTTGTCAGAGCGTGGACTCCCAGCTGAGTCTGTCTGCCGTGTCTCAGAGCGACAGCGCCTCGTCCACTCAGTCTCTGACCCACGGCGGCGTCCCCGAGCTGCTGGTGGGTCTGTCCTACAACGCCACCACGGGACGCATGTCTGTGGAGCTGATCAAGGGAAGCCACTTCAGAAACCTGGCCATCAACAGACCACCAGGTCAACACACACACACACACACACACACACACACACACACACACACACAGACACACAAACTACAGTAAAAGAAAAGTGATGTACAGAGCCATGTATGTTTGGAACCGACTCCCCAAACACTTTGAACAAACTATGAGCAAGGGACTTCAAATTTTTAGTGCAAAAAACATCTCTTAAAGCAGAAGTAAGCGATATATTTGTGTTAATATAAGTCTTAAATAGTTATATCTTCCGACAGCAATCACTTACATAGAGTGTTTGGTCTGAAACACGGGTCTGTCAGTCACTCTGCTCTGCTCTGAGCCGAGGAGAAAACTTTTCTCGTATCCTACAACCTTTATCCAATGAGGAGAGAGAACGGCATAAAGGGGCAGTCCTCTCTGTGTGTGCAGCCAAGGGATGCGCGTGAATGTGGTGACGTAGGGACGAGGACTGTTATGGTGCGTTCAAGGCAGCCCGTAACTCGTGTTTTTCCGACCTGTGAAGTTGTACCAGTTCGATCTGGTACGAGTTCACGGGTCAGAAGTTACGAGTGGCCGTTATAGTGACTTTCACAGGTAAAACAGGTCGGAAAAACACGAGTGGGTTGCCTGGAACGCTACAAAGTCGTAAGTCGTGACTTGAAGCTGTAATTTACGGTTTCAAAAGCCGGCCTGGAACGCAGCATTAGCCAAAACGATCGGATCGCTTACTTCTGCTTGAAGTGGATACATATAGAAGTTATGGAATTATTATAAATTATTAATAAATGTAGTACATTAAGGACATATACAGTAATAAATATATAGATTATTAAAATATATAGAATATCTATCTTAGAATAAATGGATATTAAATATAAAGATATAGAATTAGATTATAAAATAGAATGATATAGAATGTATGAATTGTTAAGATTTTGAAGCATTGTTTTACTATTTCATTTTTATTTTATTATATATATATATATATATATATGTTCTTTTTTGTTTCCATATTCTCAATGCTAACTCTTTCAGTTTGCTTTTAATTTTGTGTTTTTCAACCTTGGGGTCAGGAACCCACGTGGGGGCACCTGGATTGTCTAATAATTGATATAAAATATTTTTTTAACTAATTATTATTCTTTTTAAAATTATGATTAAAAACACCACACACAATCTAGAACAACTGTATTCTATACTTTTACTTTCTCGAATATAAATCGAGTTTAGATCAAATAATGCAATATGATATGAAGTGTAAGTGATTGTGGAATAATGTATACATATATAATATGTAGATATGGATATAATATGGATTAGTATGTGATTAATTACTAACAAAAAATGGATAAAGCACAGTAACGAAGTGGAAACGCTCACTCTGTTTTTGTGTTGTTAGGTGAGGCGTATTGCTCACTTGTTTTTTTGTTTTCTTTGTTTTTAATTTTTATAATGTTTTCTGAATAGCTGTAGCTTTGCTGCAACTAATGGGGATCCGAATAATAAACTAAACTAAACTAAACTGAACGCAGCATATAAAAATATCTGAGCTGGCGTATCTTGATTGAGCCAGATTTGATCATTTGTGATGTTAAAATGGGGTCACGAGCCAAAAAAGGTTGGGAACGACTGAATTAACCAGTTAAACAATTAAACTTGTTCACTGGTCCAGTAGTTCTCCAATCATCCCTTCCTCTCCCTCCCCTCTCTTCTCTTCTTGTGTGGTGCAGACACGTACGGTCGGCTGACTCTGCTGAACTCGGTGGGTCAGGAGATCTCTCGGTGCAAGACGTCGGTGCGTCGCGGGCAGCCCAACCCCGTCTACAAGGAGACCTTCGTCTTCCAGGTGGCGCTGTTCCAGCTGTCGGACGTCACGCTGCTCGTCTCCATCTACAACCGCCGCAGCATGAAGCGCAAAGAGATGGTGGGCTGGATCGCCCTGGGCCAGAACAGCAGCGGAGAGGAGGAGCAGCTCCACTGGCAGGACATGAAGGAGAGTCGAGGACAGCAGGTCTGCCGCTGGCACGTCCTGCTGGAGGCCTAACTCCGCCTCCATCGCCAACGCCATCGCCGCTGGACAAAGTTTAGTTTCTTTTCTTTAAAGGATCATTTCCGTTTTTTACAACCTGGACCTTATTTCTCGCATAAAATCCGATCATTTCCTCAACCAGATAGCGTTGGTGTCATTTGGAGTCGTTTTGACGAAATTATCCCCAGTGGAGCGGCGCGTATTTAAGCAATATATCACGACAGGCCGTGGTATATGCTCATTATACCACGGCTAAGGGGCGTTGTTAGAGTGGTATAATGAGCATAGACCACGGACTGGAGTGATATATTGCTTTTATAAAACGGTTACGAATAAAGGCAATATAAAAGAGGGATACGCAATCAATTTCATGTAGTTTTATTCAACCAGAAATACATATTATCCAATAAAATAGCCTCACTGTGGAAAAAATAGTCCCACCTCTCCAGACGTTAGCTCCAAGTAGCTCTGCATCTCGTCTTTTCCTCCACTTTTTTTCAGGTTAATGTCACTGCTCAATCCACTCTACCATTGTTAACCCTCTGGAGGTGAAAGTTCACCTTAAACATGTCAATTCAACTACTTTAGTCCGTTTTTTAACATTGTAAAAACATCAGCTGTATTTGGCTACGGACTGCAACAGTCCGTTGTCATGGATACATGACAACAACTTCCATTCATACCAGTCATACGTGCCTGACGCGGAGTGATAGCCTATGCTGTGATAAGGTTTTAGAATAGTAGCCGTAGTATATGCTCAATATACCACGGTTAACAACCAATCAGATTGCGGGATTTCACCTTTCCGTTTTATAAATCCGTATAATGCGAGTACTCGGGGCACCCAAGCGCAGCCTCTAAATAACACATTATCTGCAGAGAAACTCGTTCATTTCACCAATATTTAGTTCTGATAGGCTAGTGCTATTCCCCTCTGAGTCCGGGGTTAGCTGTTATCAACATCCGGGGTCTGTAGGTTGACCTACTGACCTCTGACCTGGATGATGTCATCTCTGAGCTTGTTGCTACGGCTAATGCTACGGTTCATTTCTGCGTGTTTCTGACTTGTCAGAACCAAATGAGCAGCTGGATGAAGTTCAGCTTCCACAGGCTTCCTCTCCTCAACCTGGACTCACTAAAGCTCCGGCTAGTTGAGATAAAAATGGACCCGAATGCCGAAGCGGAATGATTATTATCAGAATGAGCCGGGCGGCGGTCGGAGATGACATCATCCAGGTCAGAGGTCAGTAGGTCAACCTACAGACCCCGGATGTTGATAACAGCTAACCCCGGACTCAGAGGGGAATAGCACTAGCCTATCAGAACAAAATATTGGTGAAATGAACAAGTTTTGCGGCAGATAATGTGTTATTTAGAGGCTGCATTGCGCTGACCCGTGTTCTCGCATTATACGGATATACGCGCCGCTCCACTGGGGCTAATTTCGGCAAAACGACTCCAAATGACACCAAAGTTGCCTGGGTGAGTAAATGATCGTATTTTATGCTAGAAATAAGGTCCAGGTTGTAAAAAACGGAAATTATCCTTTAAGGTTGAAGGGAATTTCTTCTTTAGTTCGAACATTTCAGTGTCAGGAGAGGAAGTAAAAGACTGGGAGACGGATGTGGTTTCAAAGTCAACGGATTATCCAGCATCGTCACATCTGTCCACACCTGGAGAAACATCAGACCTGCCTGGTTATCTTGTGCAGACATGAAGACGGGAGTTCACATCAGCATTTCACCACATAAACACCTTCGGTTTCATTCGTTTTCATTGCCCCCGTAAGTCACAGATGAAGATAAATCAATTCTTAATTATGTTTGTAGAACATCATCAAATAATCAACCAACTGATCTGCACAAAAACCCACTCATTTCGGCTCAAATAAACTAAAGCAGAGAGGAAACAGAGCGATAAAACATCCTGTACTGAAAAGATTTTCCATGATGTGTCCAACAAATATCAGATATTTAACAGATAAAAACCAATGAATCTGAATCAATTTGATTAAAAGCTGTGGAATTTACTTCTACTCTTCTCTCGTAATCACATTCCCAATGCTAACATTTCACTTATTTTAAGTAGCCTAAATTTTCCAGTGCTACAGACCAAGTACGGTGGCCCTGAGAGGTCAACATACTATAGCTTAAAAAATGCACAAATTTAAGAAATGATCTCCATTAATTTGATGCAGGTTTATCACTTTGGTCTCTATTATTAGCTTTTTTAAATGAGTAAAACCATTCTTCATGTTTTAGAAGGTTTAACCAGCAAATGATTAGCTGCCGTCTTTTTTTTTATTTATATTTATTTAGCACAAACAATATCATATAAATAAACAACATGAACAATCAGCATTACTGGGATGTGCATAGGGGAGGTATGAAACCCAAGAGGGCTTATATGAAAACCTCACCCTTACATATTCAAAGATCAAATTTGTTACGGTTTAAAAACAATAACATAGGAAAAAAATTGAACAATAATGAAAAATAAGTAGAAAAGTAAGAGATTAAACAGTAAAATATAAGGAAATAAGGGAAAAAAAATAAAAATAAAAATAAAAATACGTACATAAATGGATAATACAAAACAAAAATAATGAATAAGCTCATAAGGAAAGAGTAAGGAGTAAGAGAGAAAGAGAGAGAGAGAGACAAAAGAAAAACATGACAATAATTGTCTTATGGTTGATGGTACATGGTTTGACTGATGAGGTACTTTTTGAGAGCCTTTTTAAATGATGTTAAATTAATAATTTTTTTCAGATAGTCAGGTAGCTGATTCCAGAGAGAGTCTTTAATAAACAACAGAGAAACATTTCCATCCCTTCTTCTGCGTCATCCAAAAGATGAGTGGATGAACCGATGGTGGAGATGAAGTGGAGATGGTTCATGATTCGAGTAGAAGTCGAGGACGAGGAGGAGGAGGAGGAGGAGGAGGAAGACGTCTCATTCATATTCAACACTCATTCATATTCTCCTCTCATGCTACTACAGGCAGGAAGACCAGCAGCTGGAGACTCTTAACCCCACACACACACAGACACACACACACACACACACACAGACACACACACAGATCATCAACACTGAATTATGTTATTTGGCCGCGACTCGGTCTCCTTCACGAGTCAAAGCTCATTCCAACAGCCATCAACGCTGAGCTGAAAAGAGGCTTTAAATATCTCACTGCAGCTGTTAATAACATGCGATGAATTACGCTGGAAGTGTGTGTCTGTGTGTGTGTGTGTGTGTGTGTGTGTTTTATTCCCCACACACACCCACACACACATTCTCCCTCTCTCTCTTTGTGGTAATTGGTAGTTACAGCTGTAGAATCGTACAGTGTGAAGACGGTAATGCTCATCCTCTTCCCGTCTGAGCGTCGTTGAGTCATGAGGAGAATAGAGGGGGGGGGGGGGTCGGATTATATCTGTTTGTGTAGACGGATAACTAAAAGCTCCGAAACCCTCAGGGGTTCACACACCGATGGCAGAGACATGTTGGTTTTCTTCAGGCAGGTGATTTACGTAAAAAAAAAAAAGAAATAAAACCTTCTGGAGAAAAACTGAAGTGCAAAATTTATAGATTACTCAAAAATGCAACTTTCATGAAGGAGATAACCGTCGATAATTAACTTTTGCAAACCCAGCATAACTAATTAGGTGAGGTTAGATGCTTATAATCAAATCCTTCATGTGCATTAAAGGGCCAATTCAACCATATTACACAAAAAACTTTCCCACACATTCAGTAGGTCATTGAAGCACCCACAGTTTTAGCAGACTCATCATTAAACATTAGGTAGGATTTAATAGTTTTTTTCTGCTCAGATCACTAAAACATTACAGTATAATGAACTCTATTTCCAGTTTTAAAAGCTCTGATATATTAAATAATCATAAAAATTGATATTTCTAGGAATTTGCCATAAAAAAATGTCTTCTTCTTAATTTTCCTTTTGAATAATTTACAAACCGACCACTTTGCAACAGTTGTGTAACTGTAATACAATATAATAGCCTGTATAATCCTTTTTATTATCCAAAGAAAACAGCTCAGCACACAATATTTTTTCATTTCCAAATTCATCGTCTTCATCCTTGTCATCATCATCATCCTCCTCAACACTTTCAACCATGAAGTAGCACAACAGGTTTTCTTTAATCGTCAATTTTTCAACCTTGATAACTCTGAGACATTCATGACATTGTGAACCAGATGTTTGCAGCAGTTTGAATAAAAGCCCCAACAATGAACGACATGCACAAACACAATCCGCTCCGTCTCTCTTCTCCATTGAAACACAATGATTTCTTTTGTTGTTGTCGGCGATTCAGGGACTGAAAACGACATCCGTCATTCAGAACGAATGATATGTTGAAGGGCACAATTGAATGGACTCACTCTCTATATCTGTTAAAAGAGGAAAGTGCTGTAACGTCTCATGTTTTAAACTACAGATATGTAATGACGACTGTTTCAGGTATAAAACGAAGCGCTGGTGGAGAATAGGAGTGCTGCTGCAGCTAGCCTGATGCTTTTGTAAAAAATGATAATAATAAATCGGCGTGCAGCTTTTAGGGTTTACGGCTAATGTGGATTGCATTATTTTTTATTCATATTTTTTTATTTTTGTACATAAACATCTGTCAAAGACCAAAACAATGTAGTTCTGAGTCAAGTCGACATCGGTGGTGAGGTCAAATAGCACAACAACAAACGTTAGCAACGGAGACTTTAGCCGCTACTAGCTTCAGTATTCTCAAATGAACGATAGGCTAAAACTTTAGCGCCATTTCATCTTAGCCACGATAAAACAACAATTCCTGTTGCACCGCCTGTTAAGATTTGCGCTCTAGAACTGCACACATAGCTGCGATTTGTAGTAGCCTAATAGCGGATGTTAGCCAGTAGAAAGCTAGCTAATTAACGCTAACTCTTGAAAACCCTCATAGTCCACAGTTGACGTGACCTCTGTAACCAAAAAAAAAAACTTGTTAGCTGCATGCATGCTGAGGACAGGCGGTCCAGTAGGATAGACTAAATGTAGTAGCCTATAAAGGAGCGGGATTGTTCTTTAAGTTATTTAAACCCTGCTCTGGTTAGAATAAATCGTAATTGGATAGACAACGTTTAATATCAGCACTCCTATTTTCACAGGCTTCAGTTGTGAGTGTGAATAGTGACATGAACTATATATTTACTGCACAGACTGATATATTTTATGCATGTCGTCGACTTGTTGTACAGAATCTATAACATCTATTCTATATTTTTAAGATAAGTAAATGTTCAATGTTCTTAAATATTTATGTTCTTAAGGATTTCTATTGTAGTAGCCTAACACATCTGCATGCTCAAGTTGAATCCAGATCCCAGGTTGTATTACAGACAATCACACATTGTGCTGCAGATGTAATACAGTTGTAATATTCTTGATGATGAAGTGCCTGTAAAACATTTTTGACATGAAACATATCCACCGTGACGAGGGGACGATCCAAATTTGCATGAAGCCTTTCTCGTTATTGTTCCCTATTAGCAGCCTGTGACTGCAGCTGTACAGTAGGACTGCTTGCATGGAAGGTTTTTATTTTATTTTATTTTATTTGAGCCTGTCGAGAGCAGGCGACCTGATGTCAAGGGCCTGGACCGGGGGGCTCGAGTCCAACGTTAGACCAGATTCAGATAGATTTAAGTCTGCAGCAGGTCTACAGGGAGTGAAGTCAAAACAAAGACCATGAAACACAACAAGTTTATGTTCATTTTTTATCTAGGAAACCAAACACGGTTAATGTAAAGGGACAGTGTGACACAATTATATCAGATTTTCCCCTGATTCTTGCACAAATATAAAGCTTTAACATGTATATTGTGGCCTACAACAGAAGAAACTCCTCCTAGTTTATCTTATCTTAGCATAAAGACTTAAAAACAAAGGGAAACTGTTAGCCTGGCTGTGTGGACAGTTCAAAAAACAAACTGTATCTTTATATGTTTATATGGCATGTGCACAAACAGAAACGTAAAAGTGAGTAGACGTAGCCGAGTTATTATATGGTGTAATTACTTCACAGTAACTTAGAATTAAAGTGTTCATACAGTAATTAGTAAACTTGTGATGAAGTGATGAAAGTGTATTTTTGAATTGTGGACGGACCAAGGCTAGCTGTTTCCCTTTGTTTCCAGTCTTTATGCTAAGCTAGGCTAATTACCCTCCTGGACACCAGATTATGACTCAATGTCAAAGTGCTTCTTCAAGACAATGTCCATCAGAGCTCAGACTTCCAGGGCCGTTGTATAGGGGAGAAAGGTGATGATAACTCTAGGGGCCCAGCGCCCAGTGGGGCCCATAAAAAACCCCAGTAGTCTAATCTTTGTATGACTGATTTATTCTGCGTAAGACCCTGACTAATACTCATAGTACACTGTAAAAACTCAACATCTTTCCAAGAATATTTGTCTTATTTCTTGTCTAAATGTCTCATTTCTAGTCAAAACTAATCTCTTTCCACTTAAAATAAGACTCATCACCTAAAAATTAACTTGTTTTTTTAGATAATTTTCACTTAAATTCACAATAGATAGAAAAATCTGCCAGTGAAAGTAAGTTTTTTGTGCTTGTAATAAGGAAGAAAAACTTGCTCCACTATCAGCAGTGAAAATCTGCTTGAAAGAAGTAAAAACTGTCTAAAAACAAGCTACTTTTAATATGACGTGTCTTATTTTAAGTAGAATGAGATTTGTTTTGATTAGAAATTACATTTTGACTAGAAATAAGACAAATATTCTTGCTCAGATACTTGAGTTTTTGCAGTGTAATGCTGCATTAGCATCAAAACAAAGAAGGCTAAATAAAAAACAATAATACATACGTAGTCTAAGAAAAAAAAAGGAAAAGTTAGGGGGAGGGGCCCACTTTAGTATTCTTTAAGGGGGCCCAGAATTCCTAGCAACGGCCCTGCAGACTTCATCCAACTTCCTGTAGACCTGAAACAAACACCAAACTGTGTAGATGCTGTATCTGAAGCAGGGACTGAAGGCCTGCAGCCCCCGGTCCGGGCCGTGCATGCTGAGCCCCCTACGGCGTCCAGAAAGCACTTTTTGTACCAAGTTTTGTCGTTGCCAATAAAACCCAGAAGATCCCCGCTGTGGGAAGGTCTGTCTGCCATCTGTTTTCTCTGGTCCTCCTCTCCTTTCTAATCTCTGTTTCAGATGTCTTAATTCTGAGAATGAGGCTTTTATAATCACACTGAGCAACAACAACAACACACTGCGCCCCTCTTGTAATTGGTGGTAGAGATTTCCAGCAGAAGAGCAGATTAGAGATTACAGAGTTAGAGTCTTGTGTTTTTTTTCAGAGAGAGTTTGACCTAATCTGTGGCAGCAGATGTTTTATACAAGGATTTTACAGCCCTGTTTGTGTTGTTGTTTATTAGCTATAGTGACGTATCAGGCCTGTGTTTACTTCACCTTTAGGTTTTCTGAACTTTGCTTGGTATCAGTGGTTCAATCCAGCGCACAAATGATAATTGATGGTATATTAAGTCGCCGATATCATAATTCCAATTATTAAAACCCTCAAATATTCATGTTTTCTGTTTAGAATAAGGTTGTTGGATTAGAAAGTGTGAAAAGTCACTTTTCATCTCATAATTATGACTTTTTTATATCATCATTATGGTTTTTATCTCATAAATGTTGATGTTTCATCTTATAATTATGACTTTTAATCGACTAAGCATGACTTTTTATCCCATGATGTCGGCTTTTTGTCCCCTAATTATGACTTTTTATCTCATAATTTCTATTTTTCATCACATAATGTTGACTTTTCATCTCATAATTATGACTTTTTTTCATCTCAATGTTGCCTTAATCTCATATTTTTTACTTTTTAATCTCTTTATTATGACGTCGTATACCTGCTGTATTTATTTTCATTCAGAAACGGGCTTCCATATTGAATGAGCTCAGAGCATCTGTGTGAAATGGCTGTTAACATTTCTGTTAGAAAGTCAGAAACAGAAACCCACAACGAGATGCTGCAAAACAGTGACAAGGACAAACAGAATGACCACAGAGAGATGAAAAATAACCACAAAGAGATGAAAGAAACAACTGAGAGAGATGCAAAAAATAGCACAAAGATGTAAAAAGTCATTAAATTACAACATAAAACGAGTCAATTCAGAGGTTTCAAAGCAGAAGCTGTGGCAGGAGCAGGGCCGGCCGCTGGCATAAACACTCTATGTGGTTGTTTAGGGCCACAGCCGTTAGGTGGGGGGCCACATGATCAGAAAGGTACCGGGGTTCATCAAGTCATTTAAACATCCTGAGGTCTGCACGTGCAGCTATGAGCTTTATATGTAATGTGAAGTCCATATTCAGCTTCTTTTATCTCACATTTGAGACATTTGGTGAAAATAGAACGGCAGAATGACAACATTTGTGCTCAAAAAGCAATCTTACAAAATTTTATTTTAGACTTGTTTTCTACACGTATCTATTACTGTATTCATATCCTATTTCAAGCACCAAAACAGTTCATTCTCATGACTGAAGGAGTGTTTTCACAAGGGATTTGAAATTTTTCCAAAAGCAGACTTCAAATTTCGAGCATTTGGCCTAAATTATTTCTTTCTACAGTGTTCTAGGACAAACTGGCCTCAGTGTGCTTACAGCGGAGGTTCTAATATTTAGACATAAAACACTTGAGTATTGTTACATCTGCAAGTATCTTAAAAGATACATTTAAGAAAATATGTAAAAGTCGAGAAAATGTCCTCAAACCTCAGAGGGCATAAACACGTCTGTATTCAGTTTTAACCAGTGATTTGGTGTTTGTGCTTAGAGTGCAGGGCCACAAACAAAAACCTTGTTTAGGGGGCCACCAAAATCCTAGGGCCGGCCCTGGTTGCCATAAAAGATGCAGAGGAGGGAGGAGGGAGGAGGGAGGGAGGAGGATGCTGCTGCAGCGTCACCGCCGCCGCCGCGCTTACTCAGTCTCCTAGCAACAGGAAACATCTGCCTCCGCGAGGACCAATCAGCGCGCAGGAGGAGCGGTGTGTGTGTGTGTTGTTCTCCTGTTGCGGTTGAACGGGATATTTTAGGAGGCTGGAGAGCAGAGAGCGTCTCACCCCGGAGGAGCCGGAGCTGGAGCTGGAGCTGGAGCTGGAGCTGGAGCTGGAGCTGCCCGTCAGTCTGTCCGTCAGTCCGCGGTGGTGCGTTTGCGTGCGGGAACCGACCGAGAGAGGCTCAAACTACCACACACACACACACACACACACACACACACACATCTTCAAGCCGATGGTCGATGTCGCGCCGAGGAGCGGAGGACATCACCGGAGAGGAAGGCTGCTGCTGTGACTGTGACTGGGATTTACTCCACCGCTGCCGGACTGAATTATTCAAAGGTGAGAGAGAGAGACTTTTACATTAAAGGCAACTTTCATTTCATTTTCGATTTATTTCATTCATGGTATGTAGCCTACATTCTCACATAGTTGCACATATATTTCAAAGGAGGTTAAATCGAAAGCAACTGGACTTAGTTATTTGTCTAGGAAGACGTTTCAAATAGTGAGTCTCCACACCAGATAGTTGGACCAGTCCCAGCCTGGTCAGATGCTACATGAACTGATGAAGCCTCTTGGATGAGAGGTGAAACGTCTTCCTAGACAAATAACTAAGTCCAGTTGCTTTCGATTTAACCTCCTTTGAAATACTATGACCTGAGCAAATGAGAATATGCACCGGCTTAGTTGCACATATACACTGTGTACACATTTTCACCATGAATGAAAAGGAGCAGGATGAAGAAAACTTAAAATACCTGCCCCTCTCTGTTGTTACAAATTTCATTGGCTTACTTCAACACCAATATTATTCTCTGTTTCAAAATATTAAAGATGATTAAACATAGTAATGACAAAAAAACAAACAAACAAAATAACGGTAGACACCACTCGTCTTTCTCTTTCTCCTTCTTCTTTTTTGCAGATACTTATCTTTTCTTTTTAAACAAATTAGGCTATGATGCTGCTTTCAAACACAGAAGGAAATAAAAGTGATAAACATGGGGCGAAGAGATGCATGCAAACTATGATAAAACACATAAAAACAAAACTGAAAATGCAAATTTGCAACAGATAATAGATCAGAATATGCTGTAAATATAATGTTTACTATAAGACATGCAACTTAACACAGAGAATATCTCAAGAGGAAACCGTCGTTTTCCAGATTTGACTATTTGGATAAAGCCTGCACGATCATAGAGGTCACAAAGGTCTGATTTCTTGGTTTCTTTAGCTCACAGTTAATTTAAATTTTGCAGATTATACTGTATGTAAATTAAAAGTGCATTAAATCAAATTCTTATCATTCAGTTGTTAAAAGTTCCTTTATCGGTGCGGACGGTGGTTTTTTAAAGGTGGGATTGTGACGCCGTGCAAAAACTGCTTTTAGTGGAAATGTTTTCTGCAAAAGGTTAGACATGCACATACACATACACACACACACAGAAAGACACAGAAAGACACAGACACACACACTTCCCACGCATGCAGCCTCGCTCTCTCTCGGCTCACGCTCATCCATCATCGTGCGTCCTTCTTCTCCCACAGATGAAATATTCAGGCGGCAGTTGGATGTTTGTGTGAGTCACTGCAGCAGCTTCAGGGAGCCGGTGTGAATGTTTCACAACGATAAAGCTTCCCACTCTGTGTTTATGATTGATTTATGGCATCTTAAGTAACAGCACCCCCCCCCCCCCACATGCACACACACATTCAATAACACACACACACACACACACACACACACACACACAACACCCTCTCATCCCTCTTCCTCCTCCCTTTGCTCTTTCTTGAATGCAGATGAGCCTCTGAGGACAGGAGGTTTTAAAACAGGACATCACATCCCAACACTGAAGAGGCAATAAAAATGCAAATTAGAAGCCCAGTTTATAGCCTTTATCAGATTTAAAACAAATAAATGAAGTGAAATGGTTCCTTTTCGTTCTTTTTGAATGTATTTTCTTTATTTTTCCTCGTTTCTTTTGTCATTGTTCTGAATATTTTGTCTTTTTCCTGCACAGATCTGCACACACTCTATATCTACATATAGGCTTTAGGTTTCACTCTGACTGTAGTTGCTGTGTTCATGCTCATGTGGTATATTGATGTGTTGATGAAAAGAAGGGATCACCGCTGACACGTCTTCTCTTCTATTCAAAAAAGAGTTTATTACAAGAAAAAGAACAGTGTCTAAAAATGCCGAATCGTATAGAGCATCTCTGGTGCCGATATGAGATCTCTCTCTCTCTCTTGGCCTAAAGCTCTAACCTTATTGACCTATCCCTTAACTTTTAGGCTAAGAAAACACCATGAAAAACATAAGATAGTTCAAGATATTAAAGCAAAAAAGCTCATGTGGATAATACACTACACTCACTCTGCTTCTATCTCCTCCTCCTCTTCTCTGTTTCCCCGTCCAGGAGCCTGAGGGCGATGTGGAGGCTCAGATCCACTCAGACGCACTGATTCAAACTCCAGTCAGAGAGTCTGAGCGCCGGCTGTGGACCGTCGTCAGCAGCAGGTATAACAATCACACCTGCAGGGCGTTATTCACAGAGACATGTCAGGTGCAAACAGCATCGTTCAACACAGCAGCACAACAACTTTACTGCCAAATTCATAAATTTGACCCAAAAGCTTCCCCAGATGCTGTTTAGATTTACCTGCTAAGGCCCTCTGCCAATATGCATTCATGTTTCACACTTTCTAATACATTTTTTGCTGTTAAAGAGGAACTATACAAGATTTTTT
>NC_140928.1:4314494-4378116 GCF_045865225.1 Trachurus japonicus | reverse complement strand
ATGTTAAAGGACAATTCCAGGCGAATTCAACTCAGGGGTGTATTTTCATATCATTTTAGGTCTAAAAGAATGAATCTGAAGATTTTCAGTTTAATCGCTCCTGTTTTGCGGTAGTTGTGTCTGTCCCCGCATCGCCACGGCAGCGATGAATGGGAGTGGATGTAAGTTCCGCTGTTTAGGCTGTTTCCAGCCCTCAAAGCCGCAATTTTTTTCCACAGACAGCGTCAGATGGCGACTCAAACATGCACCGACAAGTTTATTTACTTCAAGCAAGCCGACATGTTTGTAAAACTAGATGTAATTCAAAGTCTCCCGGAGTCTCGCGCGAGACCCAGTTGCCGTGCTCGGTGTGTTCAGGTGCAGTGGGAAAAGCTACCGTTTGTGTCATGAACACAGGAATATCAACTCTTTACTTGCTTCAAGTAAAAAAAACTTCTCGGCGCATCTTTGAGTAGCCACCTAACGCTGTCTGTGGAAAAAAATGTACACTTCAAGCAAGTAAAGAGTTGATATTCCTGTGTTTATGACACAAGCGGTAGCTCCTACTGCGCCTGAACACACCAGCACTGCAACTTCGGGCTCGCGCGAGACTCCGGGAGACTTTGAATTAGATCTAGTTTTACAAACATGTCGGCTTGCTTGAAGTAAATAAACTTGTCGGTGCATGTTTGAGTCTCCATCTGACGCTGTCTGTGGAAAAAAATTGCGGCTTTGAGGGCTGGAAACAGCCTAAACAGCGGAACTTACATCCACTCCCATTCATTGCTGCTGTGGCGATGCAGGGACAGACGCAACTACCGCAAAACAGGAGACATTAAACTGAAAATCTTCAGATTCATTCTTTTAGACCTAAAATGATATGAAAATACACCCCTGAGTTGAATTCGCCTGGAATTGTCCTTTAATTAAACAGCTTCTGAGTAATTGTGATGGTTAAATGACTTGTTACAAGGAGAATGGCGGCAAAACAACCTTGCAAAACAGTGAAAAAGCGACCAGACTTGCATAGTTCCCCTTTAAATTACAAACTCTAGATTATTTTAAGGCGATTTTAAGTCTTAGTACCTTGCAGGTTTTAAATGAAACCATCTGAGAAGTTTAGAGGGGGGAGGCCACACATCTGAAACATGACGTGATGCCCCAACTGGACCTGATGTTTCAAACAAACAGGAAATACATCTTCTGGCTGCATTGTATTTCAGAATCAGAGAAGGTTTTAACTTGTAGAAAAAGTGATTTCCTGAAGAACATGTAGAGATACTCTCTGTGGTTTTGTTATTGTCGTCATGTCCTCGACTCTGTTCACAAAGAAGGACTTGATGTTGTTGCGTTTCATTGTAAACGTTTCAATCCAATCCTCCAGCAGTCCCTTCCCTGTGAGAGAGACCAAACCATTCAACAACGTCGAAAGTTGCCTACTTCAAGAGGAAATATGCGGAGGAGGAGGATTTACACCGAGGCCTACGTGGATATTTTCAAAAAGTACGAATCCATTCTTTTCTTTTCACTGCAGACATTCAGGGTCAAACCTTCAGTGTGATTTCATCTGCTGTGTTGAGGAACCCTGACCTGTCTGAACCGTTTATCTGAAGCCTTTTCTTTTGCCCTGCTTCACGTCCTTCAGCTTCAACAGTCCTGTATAGAGCCACGACTAAAAGCTGAGCTCTTTTCTACGCCTCTATGCAGACGACACCTTTGTATTAACGACAGAATTCAATTCACCGTAAAGTCCGGGTTACAGATTTCAGATCAGTGAAGTACGAAGTGAGGGATGATTATATAATCTGTGATGATTATATAACAACTCTGGATTACTACATGTCTTATGCAAAACTACTGTATGTAGATAACAGTGTTAAAAGTGAAAGTAATGCAAAAAAAAAAGGATTCAGTTCAGTTTTCAACTGTTTTGTGCGGCTTTATTAAGGATTATACCAAATGTGCAACATTACATTTCTGACAATTAAGGGCCATATTCAAATGACAAAAACAAAAAACAAACTAACATGCTGCTTGCTTATTTTCAGCATTTAACGAGATTTCAACCACAGTTACTGTCCTGAACTGGCTCCAGTAGAAATGCACATAATTCCCATCCCCCCACCCCAAATTGTGTCTGTTTAATAAACTTAAGAACATCTGGCCCAAGACTCAGTTGGACCATAGAGGTCATTTATTCCAGTGGTTCTCAAACTTCTCAAAGGACCCCTAAACTGACACAAATTAGACCATGGACCCCCCATTGGACAGATTTTGAAACAAACACCAGAAATATACAAATATTTGTTCTGAGACTGAATAACGAGAAATTTCAGGGGGAAAAATGTGGTAAAATTCAAGTTGGGGACCCCCTTGAACAGTGGCGTGCACAGACTTTTTGAAGGGCAGGGGCGGTTGGGAAAAAAAGGGCACATATAGCGCGTCCTCACCACTGAAGAGGGCACTTTAGCACACGTTTTGGCTCCTAGAGGGCACTTTAGCACGCGTTTTGGCTTTTAGAGGGCACTTTAGCACGCGTTATGGCTTTTAGAGGGCACTTTAGCACGCGTTTTGGCTTCTAGAGGGCACTTTAGCACGCGTTTTGGCTTTTAGAGGGCACTTTAGCACGCGTTATGGCTTTTAGAGGGCACTTTAGCACGCGTTTTGGCTTCTAGAGGGCACTTTAGCACGCGTTTTGGCTTTTAGAGGGCACTTTAGCACGCGTTTTGGCTTTTAGAGGGTACTTTAGCACGCGTTTTGGCTCCTAGAGGGCACTTTAGCACGCGTTTTGGCTTTAAGAGGGCACTTTAGCACACGTTTTGGCCCCCATGAGGTCACTTTACCATGCGTTTTGGCTTCCATGAGGGCACTTTAGCACACGTTTTGGCTTTTAGAGGGTACTTTAGCATGCGTTTTGGCTTCCATGAGGGCACTTTAGCACGCGTTTTGGCTTTTAGAGGGCACTTTAGCACACGTTTTGGCCCCCATGAGGTCACTTTAGCATGCGTTTTGGCTTCCAAGAGGGCACTTTAAGGCATGTTTTGGCTCCCGGGGGCACTTTAGGGGGGGCGACTGCCCCCCTTGCCCCCCTCCAGTGCACGCCACTGCCCTTGAACCCTCTCAAGGACCGCGGAGAACCACTGCTTTTAGAGGATACTATCATGGAGTATTTCTAATTATCTGCTTACAGAGGAAAATCATCCTCCTTTAGCTTTTGCTTTAGCCTGACAAGCCAGACTAGATCATTAACATGTCTAGTCTGGCAACGACCGGTAGACCTCGGCTCAGTCCAGGGGGCGGGATGAAGGCTGTCTTTCAAACTGCCTCTTCACGCAATAGGGTAGCGCTACGACCAATCAGAGCAAAGAGCAGGATGACGTTAGCCTGACAAGCCAATTAAATGTACGTCGTCATCGCGTTAAGCCGCCCAACGACTCTCTAAACAGATAGAAAACTTTTTTGTTTGTTTTGTTGTTGTTGTTTTTTCTTTTTTTTCCTTTTGCATGTATGTGCGCGTGTGTTTGTGTATGTATTTGTATGTGGACATGTGTATGTATGTATGTATGTATAATTAGTATGTATGTATAATTAGTGTCTATAAGTAAATTATAAGTAAACGTAAATTAAATTAAAACGTAAAGTAAATTATAAATAAATTATATTCATGATTTTGTAACACAAGATATGTTTAGACAAGGATCTTAGCTAGTCATATATAAGGAGAGGGGGTGGGAGTTTATAAGTTTTACTTCTTCTCACTCCTTTTCGAATATGTATTCTATATTTCATGTTTAAATGTTTTGTCTTATTCTCTTTTTTTTATTACTTTATTTTCATATTCGAAATAAACATTTCAATCAAAAGCGCTGTGACTGGTCAACACAAACGGTGTTCGAGACTCAAAAAGTTCCTATGGCTCGTTTCTAGACCCACCTACGGAGCAAAGAGATTTGCTGCCGCTAGGGTGCGTCTATATATACTATATACACATTGCACCTTATTTTTCTACACACAGTTACACACATTGCACATTTTCTTCTTGCACTAAAATCAACGCTGCCAATTTGTTTTTGTATATAATTTTGTACATCACATTTTATTTTATTTGCTATTGCTATTTTATTATGTATAGTTTGTTCTTTATATTTTACTATTTTATTATGTATAGTTTATATTCTTATTCTTTATATTCTTATACTATGTGTTGTTATCGTCAATGTGTGTCTGTGTAATGCTGCTGCTGCACTGTAATTTCCCAGATTGGGATCAATAAAGTATATCTATCTATCTATCTATCTATCTATCTATCTATCTATCTATCTATCTATCTATCTATCTATCTATCTATCTATCTATAGATTTCTAGGCTACTTTTGCTTTGAATGAAACCACCAAATGTCAAGTTTAAAAAAAACTGATCCCCTGTCCTGTTGTGTGTTTGTCTCGTGCAGCACCTGATACTGCAGGAGGACCGGAGCTGCATCCTGAAGCTGTCCCTGGAGAAGCTGAGGTTCCTGGAGGACCCCGAGGCCTACCTGCGACGCTCTGTCCTCATCAACAACCTGCTCAGGAAGATCCACCACGAGGGGGAGGAGCTGGAGGCCGAGGAGGAGGAGGAGGAGGAGGAGGAAGAAGAGGAAGTAGAGGAAGAAGATGAGGAGGAAGAAGAAGAGGAAGAAGAGGAGGAGGAGGTGGGTGGAGATGGTGGGCAGCGGCGGCTGATGTACCCGGACAGGAAGAGAGTGAAGGTGCTGGTGACGGACTGCTGCTCTCCGGCGTTCGGTCTGGACGAGCTGCAGCAGCGCTACGGGCTGGTGCCCTGTTACCCCGCGGCCGGGTGCCTCTACGGCCTCGGCTCCTGCCCCGGATTCCCCGGCCCCAACCACCACCACCACCACCAGGTCCTGCTCTACAACCTGGACGACCACGGCTGACTGAACCCACTGAACAACACTGTGTTCAAAAAAGCTGGGGAAAAAAAAGCAAACACACACACACTGTTTGTTCAAAAAATCACCAGGAGGAAATCTGCTGCTGCCCCCCCCCCCGTCGTCGCTGCTGCTGCTGCTGCTGCTGCTGCTGCTTTTCCTCGGTTCACTATGGAAAACCTTTTTTGGGGGGGTCAGGGTCATGATGTGTCGTAGCCTCTGTTTGAGCAAGTCGCCGCCTCCTCTTGTCGTCACCTTGCGAGGAGTTCAGTTCAGTTCAGCGGCGCCGGGGGGAGAGAGATAAGCAGCTGAGAAACCCTGATTCTTCTTCTGCCCAGCGGTGGACAGTAACGGAGTACATTTACTTGAGTATTAGATTTCTTTGGTACTTATTACTCTTACTTGAATACATTTCCAAGACAGATATTTTTACTTTTACTCGAGTTAATCTCTAGGAAGGCTGAAAAGTACTGGTTACTTTCAGGTCTGCTCTTTTTTTTCTTCTTTTTTTTCTAAAATCCTATTGGACACAAGCTGTGTTTGTCTGTGAAGGAAACCCTAACCCCTAAAAGCAGCACATCAGTGCAGCTGCTTTCAAAGAGTTCATTCTCACTAACAAGAGTTAAAAGCTCCTTACATTCATTTAGAAAAAATTATAGTAATTCATTGATGTGAAAAATAAGAAATTTACTCTTACTCTTACTTTTACTTAAAGGGACAACGAGGAGTTTCTATTCGGTTATAAAAAAGTCTCACGTTAATGTGGATGAATCTCCGCTACCCACACTTGTTAATGGCGCCATTTTAGATAAATCTATGGTTTTGTCTCTATGGTTATTTTGTTATTATTAGTGGTGGTGGAAATGCTGGGCGAGCCGACCAGCGTTTCCTTACTTTCGGTTTCGTGGCGAGTCATGAGAATAACGCCGCCGAATCTCCGTTTATGGTGGGAACTACGACGGTATGTGATCGTCTTCCAACCTCTGACTTTAAAGCAGAAGTAAGCGATCCGGTCGTTTTGGGTAATGCTGCGTTCCAGGCAGGCTTTTGAAACCGTAAATTACAGCTTCAAGTCACAACCTACGACTTTGTAGCGTTCCAGGCAACCCACTCGTGTTTCTCCGACCTGTTTTACCGGTGAAAGTCACTATAACGGCCACTCGTAACTTCTGACCCGTGAACTCGTACCAGATCGAACTGGTACGACTTCACAGGTCGGAAAAACACGAGTTACGAGTTTCCTTGAACGCACCATAACAGTCCTCGTCCCTACGTCACCACATTCACGGCGTCCCTTGGCTGCACACACAGCCCTGCATGCTGTTCTCTCTCCTCATTGGATAAAAACTGTAGGATACGATAAAAGTTTTCTCCTGGGCTCAGAGCAGAGCAGAGTGACTGACAGACCCGTGTTTCAGACCAAACACTCTATAGAAGTGATTGCTGTCGGAAGATACAACTATTTAAGACTTATATTAACACAAATATATCACTTACTTCTGCTTTAATTCTTGATGAATGAAAACATGAGTCTGTCTTGCGCCGGTCAAAGAATTTCACGGTGCGGAGGCTCATAAATGTAGTGAGAAAACACTTCACTTTTCCAAAACTCCTCGTTGTCCCTTTAAAGTAAATTTGAAAGCATGTACTTTTGGATACTTAAGTAAAAGCAAGTACTTTTTTTACTCTTACTCAAGTAACATGTGGACTAAGCTACTTTTACTTGTAACAGAGTAAATTTTGACCAGTAGTATTTGTACTCTTACTCAAGTACTGGGGTGGAGTACTTCTGCCTCAGGATCAACAGGGTCTCTGACTGGTCGAACCAGAACTCTGCTGCAGCGTCACTGCCGTGTCGTATTCGTGCAGAAATGTGAGAGAGAGACTCTGAGCGGAGGGGATTGTTTATTTTTGATGTTGCTGTGTTGTGTTGATGATTTGATTTTTTTTTTATTATTTTTTTTAATCGTTACTGTTGCTCATGTGACCTGTGAGCATATTCAGGGATTTACAGACTGCAGGCTATAAACCTTTGATGCACCTCGGGGCTTGCATGGAGAATATGCGGCGCTGATATGCTTCTGTCATCTTTTTATGCTAACTGTGTGATCTATGAAATATTCTGTGTAACAAATCCCTGGACTGTGTGAGCTGAAAATGTTCTCTGGAGGTGCATTCACTGCCCGTGTGGGCGGGGAAGACCGTTTCTGTCTGTGGTTGACGTCCTGTGTTCTGTCAGTATTATGCTGTTGGTTCCTTTTTTCATTTTTGCATCACTTTGCTGCTCTCTGCTGGTGAAAGAGTTCATCCTGAAGCCCTGATCTGTTTTTATCCTCACAGTGAAAGTGAATGGAAAAATGGTGACACTTTACTTTAATCCCTCATTGAGTATTTATATTAAAACATGCCATTAATGCCTAATAATATGATCATTTCACATTTATTGATGCATTTGTCTAAACATAATAAATGAATGTGTAGTAGAACATGCATGGTTCTACATTAATACATATGAATAAATATCTCCATAATCGCATTATAATGTGTTATTAACATTAAATGCTGAACAGAGGGGGTTAAAGTAAAGTGTTGGTGTAAGGCAAATGGATTTCCTGTGGTGAAATGAGTCAAACTTTTGCTTTTTATGCAGTAAAAAAAAGAAAAGAGAGAGGGGATACTCTCAGAAAGTCACAATATTTTTTCTGCTACCAAATATAATTTTTGTGAAAGAGTTTCAGCTATTTTGTTTTTTTGATATTAAGGCTGAATATCAAAGAGCAGAGTTTCTGTAAACTGATATTATATACTCTGTATTTTCCTACTGTCAGTCCTGATGGAAACAGAACTCGTCCTTTTTCTGTGTCTCTTTCTGTATCTTGAGTGTTGAGTGGTCTCTGTCTGGGAGTTTGAAAACGTGCATCTTGATAACAATCACTACAATTATAGAAAAAAAACACACATACACACGCAACAACAACAAACTGAAGGCAACTATTAAAGAGAAGTGTGATATTTTAAAGCAAAAAGAAGAATTTATATTTTGATGAAAATGCATATTCCATATTTAAGATGAACTATTTTGAAAACAGGTGATTGATTATCAAATAAAGTATGTATGTATATAAAGTATGAATCTATCAATGTCTATCTACCAGCTCGTGTGTTGGTGTTGTTTTGGTTGTTGCGCTTCAGACCTAGCGCGTTCACGTTACGTCATGACGTCTGCTGCACGTCAATGCAGCGTGCGCGCCGGAATTGCTGTTGCCTTCAAGTGCTCCATGCAAACTCGAACATTATAGAGCTGAGTATGTCATGTTAGTGGTTTTGTGTAGCTATACTGTACATCTCTTCGTCCTTTTACATCTCTGTGTTCAACAGTTTATGCACAAGATCCAAGAAGATCTTCTCCTTATGTAGCTGCTAAAGTTACATTTAATGTCATAACACTAGAACAATACAAGGTCCCCTTACAAGACAGGGTCACTATGGGACCAATAATATTTAATATTCTACCTTTCTGATACAAATTAGGTCTACTGACAATTTTGTGATAATATAATTCATAAAGTGATGTCGAAAGTGTAATTATTATTGTGGAAAAATAACTGGAAGATTGTACTAAATGTGGAAAACTGTTTCTGCTACTAGCGAATAACGATTAATTATAAGTCTATATTGATTATATGATGCTAAATAGTTTATAATTTTATTACAAAACAAAATAGTTACGATGAGAAGCTGTACATTTGAACCATACCTTTTATATAGGCTAAGGCTACCTAGTGGGGTAAAATCTTTATCTCTTAGATGTAGCCTAGAGGAATTATGTAAAGTCTAGTCTAGTGAGATCATTATTATTTGTTTTGTTTTGTTTTGTTTTGAAGAATCAAGTTCACCTACACACATCAATAAACAAAAAACAATAATTCATTTTTTTTTTTATCTCACAGTATCAAAATCCAAAACAAAACAAGAATAGAATAGAATAAAACATACTTTATTAATCCCTACGAGGAGGGAAATTCAGATTGTCCAAACAGCTTAGGCTACATAACAATGATATGATATAAAATGATATAAAAAGTAAACGTGTATAACCTAAACCTAAACACAACTGCATTGTGCCTGCCCTTCTTACATTAACAGTTTCCATCAGTTCATTTAAGGAATTTATAAAGAACAAAACATGTGTAGACTATATTATACATACAGTAGCCTACAGTAGGCAGTTTACAAGCACACTTGTGTTCACAATTCAGTTTTTTTAATTTATATAAATAATAAAAGTAAAAAAAAAAAAAAGTTGTAGTGATTTATCAGTACTTCAGTATTTTTCAGTGTAGGTGAAAATATTATTTCATTTTTAGGATGAAATCTGTCTTTTCCAAATCTGTGTCCATTTTTTTTTAACAACTTTATTGACAACAAGAGTATACACAGGACTGAATACAGATAGATGAAATAAGTGTATACAACATTAATACACAACCAAACAATCATAAATACGCCAGGGGATGACAGCAAGACAGAAAAAAACATAAACTTAAATAAATATTTTGTAAAGCTTACAAAGATCATACGTTTTAACAGCTATTTTATTCTCACAATCACAGCGGGAGGAGATATATTGACCAACATATGCAGACAGTTCCAAGAAGTTTGGCTTCTTACCAGAAAATTTAGACTTATGTATATAAAATTTGGATAAAATAATTAACAAATTAATCATATAAAACTGAGAATTTAGTTTTTTTTTAAAATCATATTCAGTGTAGCCAAACAAAACATTTTTCCAGCATAAATTAAACTGGGGATAAATATGATCACTGATAAAGCGTGCCAGTCTGCTCCAAAGTTGTCTGGTGTGTGGGCAAGACCAAAATAAATTTTATTTTATTTTAATGTTTATTTTGCAGGGACGATACATACAACATTGCCACAAAGAATGAAAAATGCGATGCATACAAGACGTCTAGCTTCAGCTAATTTGCAGTCTTTGTCCCTGGTCAGGCTAAAGAAGGATAAAAGATACTGAATACCGTTACAATAAGTGCAATAATACAAATACAGTGAATAATACAGTGAATAGTTATCATGAATAAATAAACACAGCTACAAAATTTAGATTAAGAAATTGCACAAATGAAATACATTAAACATTAGTAAAATGCTGTATTTACAGTGACTTGAGAGAAGTTAATGTTGGTTCACATTTCTGCTGCTGCTTAAGCCAATGTTTAGCTTTAGCACTAAACATCTTTAATTCTGTTTGAAATCTGTGTCCATTTTTGTGACCAGATTTTGTGCGTGAACGACGAAGTTTGAAATTTCCGACAGTCCGTGAACGCAACGTGTAAAGGCGCGCTCCCACGACGGCTTCACGGACCTGTCAGTTGGTTGGAGGGGACCACTCGTAGCGGGACACTGAACTGAACTGAACTGAATTGAACGCAGGAATCGGACTCGGACCCGGACCAAGACACCGTCCACTAGTTCGGCTGCTTCTCCGTCATCACCGTCCAACTTTAACAACGGTCCTGCTCTTTTTTTCTTTCTTTTTTCCAAGCGTCGCCATAACAACTTGCTTCGAATTTTAACTTCTGAGCTAACGTTACCATGGTGCCCGGGCTAGCCAGCCAGCTAACGTTAGCCGAAAACTAGGCTGTGTGTGTGGGGTTTGTGGGATTGATTCAACCGGAGTGGTGGTGGTTAAACATGGGGGAAAGTAGTAGCTGGTTCATGGGGTCGTATCGCTACCTGCAAGACCCGCACCTGGTCGCGCGTTTTCAGGAAATTTGCGGTGTCCGAGAGACGTTTTCGAGAAATAACGTTAACGTGACCGCGCGAGCTAGTAGTAACGTTAACGTTAGTAGTAGTTCAACGGCCACCAACGGCAAAGAAACGGACCGGGCTCGCGCTCACAACAACGGCGCTTGTCATCATCACCATCATCTTCGTAGCAGCAACAGCGGCGGCAGCGGCAGCAGCTTCAGTGGGGGAAATGAGAGTGAAAACTTAGCCGGAATAGGAGCTGGAGAAGGGGAAACAGCACCAACAACGACAGTTCGGAAGAGGACAACCGAGAGTAACGTTAGTAGGGTGGGGGGAGAAAGTGAAAATAACGCCCCGCAGAATGGAGCGGTGGTGTCCGGCGGGGAGAGCTCCGGGGGAGAGACGGCGGTTGCGGGCGGCAGCAGCGACAGCGCAGCCGGGCCAGGGAGCGAGATTCCCGGCGAGTCCCGGGGCAGCAGCACGGTGAAGCCGCTCCGGAGGAACTCTCTGACGGGCGACGCCGGGCAGGAGTTCCTGATCGAGAACCGCTTCTTGTACTATATGTTCACCTTCGGCACCGAGCTGGGCAACGAGCTGTTCTACATCACCTTCTTCCCCTTCGTCATCTGGAACCTGGACGCCTTCGTGGGCCGCAGGCTGATCATGGTCTGGGTCTGGGTCATGTATCTGGGACAGTGCACCAAGGATGTGATCGGCTGGCCAAGGCCCGCGTCGCCGCCCGTGGTCAAAGTGGAGATGTTTTACAACTCGGAGTACAGCATGCCGTCCACACACGCCATGTCGGGCACAGCAATCCCCTTCTCCCTGTTCTTCATGACCTACGGCCGGTGGGAGGTACAGTAAAATGCACCTTTAACACACCAACTACTGTAACAAGCTGTCACACACACATAAACACACACTGGTGTCAACATGAAGAGAGGAAGTTGACAGGAGACACTTCCCTACTGGTTTACACGAAGGAATTTGAGAAAGTTCCCTCCTGTGAAGTTTCACAACAATCTCCACGTTTCAAGGAAGTTGAATCCTTATGGATCACTATTGAGTGCAGAATAAACAGAGGTGGGGGTGAAACTTTACATGGGAACTTTCCTGCTTCACACACACCTGCTGGTTGCTGTCCTTTCACCTCCTTGCAAAGCCTGGTCCAATATAAAACGTATAAATTTAATATGCTGCATGTATTGTTTACAATATGCATGAAAAAAAATCAGTAAAACTTCATTTTATGATCTTTAAGTTTCTATTTTCCCACATAAACTGCTCCATTTTTCATATATGTTGGATTTTACACCTATTTACAGTCAAATTTGACATTTTTGCCAGTTTCTTCATGATTCCTCTGATAATTACTGGTCATGGAGTTTGCAAAATGCCATAAAAATGGAGATAAAAATGTGCATGACGCATTACAGATAGATAAGTATATCTATATGATCAACCTATAGGTGATAAGATTGTCCTGCTGCTTGAGGATTTTTCTCCTCCAGAGAGAAAATCAACTTGCAGATGTTTATTTGCACATTTGCTTCCACTTTATTGCAGAAAACCAACTCTGCCAAAAGGAGTGTTGTTACCTTCACCCACTTGGCTTCGTCCCCCTTTTTCTGCTCAAGGGCTCGGTGACATTCGCTGATTAGGCGTCAGACCTGTAATCTAACTGGTATTCAGGGCAGCCCCGTTTGGATATCTGCTGCCTGCGACCCAATCCTTCACAGTACGCCCACTAATAAGAGCCGCGGCTCCTGATACGGGATCACAGAGACTTTGCCCTCCGGAGTTGTTTCCCTCTGAAGCTTTGTCATTAACAATTAATAGGTCGCTCGGCCGAGTGGATACAGTGACAGCATCCAGAGCGGCACATTCACAGACAGCTCTCTGCTTCTTGTACTACAGTGAAATCAAGCTCAGTGTGGGTAAAAACAAGACTAAAAGCCCGTAAGACAAAAACTCAGCAAGAATCTTGATGATTCGTTTATTATTTATTCCATATTTCAGGCGTAAATCACATCAATCCACTGCCTGAAGCTTCTCATATTTGAATTTGCTGGTTTCTTTGCTCTTCTGTAAGAGAAAATTCAATATTTTTTGGTCTTGAGCAGATTAAAAAACAATAAAAATATGGGAACTTGGGCTTTGGGACGTTGTCAAGACATTTTATGGCCAAATAATTGTTGCGTAATAAAGAAAACAGTGAGCAGAGCCTGTGTACGGTGGCTCCTTTGGGACATCCTGCTGCATTCATTTGCTCCAGTGTTGTAACATGATGTAGCGATTAACATTTCAGCACATGGCCCACTCAGTTTGTAAGACTTCTTATGCGTAAACCTTCTCAGCATCTCTCTCGCTGACAGCTTGATCCTCTTGGTTTCCAGCTGTTGGAGAAAACAGAAAAGGTGGACTGGAATAACACTCACTCAACAAGGCAGGAATTTTGTTTTAACAAGCCGTTCCCTGTTGTTCTGAGCTTCATCTCCTCCTATTCACTCAGGAGGAACAACACGCCATTGTGTCCAGTCTGTAAAAAAAAAAAAAAAAAAAGCCAACAGTGTATAGTCCCGAAACCCATTGTCTCTTCAGTCCGCGTACGTCCAGACAGCGAGGAACATGAATAACAGATCTGCAGGAAGACGTCTGTGTGTTACAAGGAGGCTCAACACATCCAGCTCAACAAAACCTCAATTAATAACCTGAAATTATTAACTTTACCGATTATCCATCTGATTATCTGTCCTGCTGCGAGTGCGCAACTTTTTTCAGTGGCCTCCATAGACTGTATATAAGTAAAATATATATATAGCCTAATGAGCTACTGACGTACATACAGCGTATTCGCTCAGCTGAACATCTGTAGGCAGAGACGCTCAGAGAGATTCTGAGAGAGATCCATTCTGATCCAGCTCCACTGGACTTGAAGCAGATGCCAGCTCTCTTTTTCTTTTTTTTTTTGTATATTTTTTGGGCTTTTTTGCCTTTACTTGATAGCACATAGTGAGATAGACAGGAAAGGGGGAGGCAGAGAGAGGGGGAATGACATGCAGGAAAGATCTGCCCGACGCGGGATTTGAACCGGGGACGCCTGCGTTGAGGACTGTAGCCTCTACATGGGGCGGCCGCTTTAACCACTGCGCCACGCACCGCCCCAGATGCCAGCTCTAAATGAGTTAAATAGTGAAACAGCTGCACTTTTATAGCCGATTTTAGGATGAAACTCTGAACATAACCTGGTCGTGATACAGGAGAGCCTGGCGTCAGACTCGGCCTAGCTCTCTGACCCACTAACTCACTTCGTAGTCCGGCCCTTTGGCCTACAACACCTACGTCCGTCCTCCTCGGCCAAGTCCAGCTCAGACGTTATAGCAGCACGCAGAGCGCCAACCAACCAGTGACATTTTAACTGTTTAACTGACTGATCAGCATCATGGGTGATCAATTAAGTGGTTAATTATGAACATGAACCCCTAACTTATCTTCATACATCACAAGAGACAGTTGGGAAAGTGTTAAATATTTACAGAGTCGGCTGTGGTTTAAGAGTATTTAAGCTGCACCAGAGGTCAAAGGAATGAATTGAATGAGCAGAAACTAGTAGACTTATTTTAGTTTATTTTGGTCCATTCAGCAGAACATAATATATATACATACAATTAGGATAACTGTGTTAAGTAGGGCTGAAAAAGCGTAGGCTGAAGAAGCCGCAGCTTATTTTGCCTACACTGTTTAAAAGAAAGAAAGTTGCACTTATTATATACGTACAGAGTTTAGTTAGTCAGGGTTACAACAACCATTACACACTTAATACTAACACTAACCCTGCTCTGAGTTTGTGGTGAAAACATGTTTACATAAAAACATCTCCGGCTTCCTGGGACTCTCCCATCCCAATTTCCCATAATGCTTTGTCATGTGCTCCCGAAAGTTGCCCTTAGATTTGGTGTGGGTGGTTTAAATAACCACAGCAGGTCAGAGCGGGGGTGTGATTGATTTACGACACCAGAGGAGCCGACCCCTCTGACCGCCGAGTGTGGGACTCTGAGATAAGACAGATTTAGTGTCTTTATCTCTCTCTCTGCTTTCTCCTCGCCGCCACAAAAAGCTTTTTTTTTTTCTTTCTCTACATCAAACCTGAATTTGAAAACCCATACGGAGCGTAACGTCTGCACCGCCTGTTAAACGCTGTTGATAAATCAATCTCCACTCAAGGTCCTGAAACACAAACAGCTGACCTGTGTGTGTGTGTGTGTGTGTGTGTGTGTGTGAGTGTGTGTGGAGCGCCAGATAAGACGTTGACCTCTGTCTCACTTTTTTTCAATCAGATGCTCTCACGCTGAAACAAAAAAAGAAATGCTGAGACAGATCCGACTGAACTTTATCTTCCTCTTCTTTGCTTTAAAAAGCAGTGTGTGTTTTTGGTGTTGCTTTCAGCAGCAGGTGCATGAACAGCTTGTCTGAAGTCAGCAGCGTTGGGCACATTACATTAAAAAAGTAATTAGTCGGCTTTCCACCGATCTGATCGGCCGATATTTCACATTTTATGCAATTTGTGAGAGCGGCCGTAATGTCTTAATTCACCGATCTGATGAATGACATCATTGTAGGGCTGGGCGATAAAACAGTGATGAAATATCTAGGGCTGACCCAAAAAAATCGAAGCTTCGAAGCTTCGTTCGTTGCCATGGTAATCGATCATGAAGTCCGTGATCAATTGTTTTTTTTTTTCTTCCTTTTTTCCTTTTTACACCGGTTCTCATCGGCGATTGTTACATTAAAATGAGTAGGCGACTTGGCATCCTGGATACCTGCCTGATTTTGGAGATATGCAGTGTTTGTTTGCCATTACTTTCATTATTTCCGCTACGACCTGAAATAACACAAGGGAAAAGTTTAATCAGATCAGATTCACACTGTGGTGAGTTTCTGGTGCCCGTGGCCTCTTCAAAAGTGTTTCACAGTCTTAATTTTAAGTCACAAAACTTGACTGAATCACCGAATCGTTCCTTCCTTGTTGCTTCCAACTCGCCGTCATTATCGGTGCATGAAAGCACAGACACAGTTTATAGATTCAATAGATTTTAGTTTATGGTCTTCTTGCACAACACGTCCAAACTCTGGTTTTACACAGAATGACCTTTATGGGAAAAACACACACACATGCACAGATAAGACAGTTCCACCCCAATATTAATACAATCTCATGCTGTTAACTGATATTTCTCAGGCTTCTTTTATCTCTGTGAAGCACATTGAACGACCTCTGTGTGCGATTATACGCCACATAAACGTATTTGCTTTGGCTTGGCCCTTTAACAGACTGTGAATAATTTAGATTTCCTGAGAAACTTTGGCCTCGGTGTCTGATCTGACTCACTGTTGTTTCCTTCGTCTGTTCGTCTGATTTGTGATTCATTTAGAGCTGCTGCAGCTCGTTTTTATCTGACTAAAGAGATGATGAACAGTTTTGTTGTTTGACTTAATGAAGCAGTAAATCTTAAAGTTTACATTTGGAAAAGTTTGGAAAAGTCGCCTTGGGCTTTTCACTTAAATTGTAACTTGCATATTTTATACAAGTCAGAACTAAATCTTACCACACAAGTAGAAAATAAAAGTGTGTTGTTGCTCATTTATAAAATCATCTGATTCCAATAAGCTGATGCCTTCACAGTCTTGTGGTTCGCTCATTTTAACACAGAATAATATGGTTTGTGTAATGTTCACAGCCGCCATGTTTGGATCTCCTTTTCACCAGCAGCAGCATCGTTCTTGAAAAACAAAAACACGACTGTCTCCGTAAAATCAATATGCTACAAGCGTGCGAACACATGGAGTCAGATGTGAGTCATTAATCTGATGAGTTCAAATTAAGCCTCACAAAACTCGAAAAAAGTTCTTGCAACTGGACTCGTGTTTTCTCCTCGAGCTCTTTAAAGCTTAAAGATGATTTCTCTGATTTTCTTAACGATCGTTTTGTCGTTGAAGCTGCATCATCCAGAAGGTTTCCTCCCTGACTCGTCTGCCTCGGCCGCTGCCCGACAGAGCGAAGCAGGAATGTTTAGATTTGGACGGGCCACAGTCAGACGGTCCTCCTCCTCCTCCTCCTCCTCCTCCTCCTCCTCCCATCCCACCACCTCCTCCACCCCCGTCCAGCTCAGCTCAGACCGTAACTGGAGCCAGATGTGTCAGTGGAAGATAATGGGAAGAGCTGTAAGGAAGTACTGTACTACGTGGGAAGACGAAAGGACAGAAAAGAGTTGTTTAACAGAAGCAGAGGAGGAGGAGAAAAGAGATTCAGACAAGATGAGACCGAAGGGAAAGAGAAAGAAAGTTGTTAAGGGGCGAAAAAGATGATAAAAGCTGAAGAGACGAGCAGCAGAGGAACAAAATCAATTTCTATAGCACTTTTCATACAATTAAAACGCAGCATAAAATGTTTTCCATAGTAATAACGCCCTACACCCACATACAGCAGGAAAGTAAACATGGAATATGTAAAAGCAGGGACCGTACTGAACTCAGGGGATGCAGTGATCACCTATGGGGAAACACTGGCGTCTTAAACAATGAGGTGTAAAAGAGAATAAATAGAGCTGGGACAAATTAAGGTAACTAAATCAAATACAAACATGCTAAAACATAGAGAGATAATGATAAGATCAGTAAACTAATCAGACAATAAATAAGTAATAATAAAAGAGTGAGTAAGTTAAATGATAAAACAGTAAAACTAATATATTAATTGAAATAATAGTAACAGAAAGAAAGGGAATTCAGTTAAAAGCAAGACTAAAAAGCTAAGTTTTCAGTTTACTTGTAAAGGTATCAATGCTCTCTGCTGCCCTGGTTCATAGTGTAAAAGCATATCTGAGGGATAGCTAGAGCTGAGACCGTTAATAGCTTTAAAAACCAGTAAAAGGATTTTAAAATCAAACGAGGAGAGAGAGCAAGATGAAGGTGAATGTTTCTAACAGGAGAACATGTGTTTCTCAGTTTACGGTGGTTGTTACCGCTGCATTAAGTGAAAGCAGAGCAGAAAACCTGCTGCTGGTAAACAGGCTTTTGTGTGAGACTTCCTCCGCCTGGAGCAGGAACTCTAGGTGGGAACGCTGCAGCTTTTCCTGCAGCCGAGAACGAGTCCAAGAGCCGAGGCGGCGAGCGTTTCCTTAAAAACTCCAGCTCTCCAGTAGCACATGGTGTTTTCACTGCAGATGAATAACAACCAAGAAAAACAGGAGACGCTTAATGACTTTCAGGATGGTGCAGGTGTGATGTTTTAATCACAAAGACAAGAGGAGCGGCCCCGTCACGTATAGATAGATTTCACACATGAGCTCAAATTAACGTGCAGCAGATATGAAGCCTGATACAGGAGCTCAGACGTGCTTTAACATGAACGTACGGTTAAGACACAGAAATACAACTCACAATGAGCTGCAGCAGGTTTAAGTCACTCCACATCCACCGCTGCCAGTCTGAGCTGTAGGAAACATTTATTATGATATTTATAGGACCTCCATTTTTCCCTGTATGATCATACAGACTTTCAATGGCTGCTATTAAAGTATGATGCATTCAGGGGCACAGGGAATTGGTTTCTTGCAAGAAAGGGGTTTGATTGTTGGTCGAAAGTCTTTACAGATCAAAGTTTAGAGTTTGATTATAATGAGAGGATGATTGTCAGAGTTATCGATAATCACAACAGTGTTTCCTCTGGTCAGATCTTTTTTTGCCAAGGTGGATATTCGTTGCTGTTTTAATCATTCATGATGTCGAGACATTTCCTGTTCTGACTGAGGCGTTTGTACAAACTGAAACTTCCAGTGCAGTCACAACAAGTTGAAGGTCAAACGCAGCTCATCCTGGGACTGTTGTGGTTTGGGTGTGTGCGTGTATATATGTGTGTGTTATATGTCACGTCAGGCAGCTCGGGGCGAACCCCTCCGCTCCCAGGCTCAACAGTCAATGAGCAGTGTGCGTAGAACCACAAGCCACACAAAAAACACACCGCGTCCATAAAGCCGTGCACGATGCGACCGCCGCGGTCGCCGGCCCGGGGCCAGAGCAAGCGTGCAAACACGCCACGGGGCCGTGGGACTCTGGTGACACATGTGGACAAAGACTTGTCTCCTCAGTTTCTCCCAAACGCAGCGTTGATCCGAGCAGGTCTGATCCGGCTAATCCTCCGTCTTCTGCTCCGACCTCGTTCTCAGAGTTTATAATTGATGCTTTCAGGTGCAGCTCGGTCGTTAGAGAGACACCTGTAAAGAGAGTCACACGGGACAGGAATCCCTCTAAATGCAGCCTGTCACTGTTGAGCTCTCTGTGCCGCTGCCAGCGCTGAACACAGAAGCTCAATTCCTGTGGAGAGCCTCAGAAATAAAAAGGCTGTGAGTCTTAAACAGCAGCTGCTGCTGGAAATTAGTTTTGGGTGGCGATTGAACCGGCTTATTCAGAATCCAACATCACTGAGGTTCATTTCATTGGTTGTTTTAAAGAGGAACTCTGCTCCATGTGTCCCTTACCTATAGCTAATATACAAATGGTAACATGATAGATGATAAATAACATTATCCACCGCTCCATGGATTGATTTCTCACCGGCTTCTTTGAAAACAAACGCACATGGAGGAGAGGAGGGTTAGAGACACAGAGGAGGATACACGAGACCTGGAGAGTTCATCTTTGATTGATTAATCTTCTAATTATTACATTTTAATTTGCCTAGAAAATGGCAGAAAACAAATGCACAAAGAGATGCATCCAGAAACAAACCAACAGACCAGAAACACACAATTTACTGACAAATATGAGAAAGAAAAGCAACAAATCTTCAGACCTGAGACACAGGAAGTAGCGAACCTTGGTCTTTTGTAAAATAACTGACACAACTGATCGATCAATAGATAGATTTACAGATTTTGCATAGAGAGAGAGCATGAACGTTTCTTGCTGCAGCTGTTGTAGAGATATTTCAGTCGGACCGACACAGACACACATACACACTGTCGTCGTCAGCGTGGCTAAATATTATTATAGACACAGGCTTTTCTGTTTTTGCATGAAATTGTCCAGAAGTCCTAAAATACGCCTCATGTGGCCTCACTGGCCTGTGTCTGTCTGTTTGTTAGTAAATTCATATCCCAGAATGTCGTCGAGCGCCGTCTTTTGTTTTTTTGTGTTACACCGAGTCGTAAAAACCAAACTGCAGACGACGAAATGACTTTAAATACACAAATGTAGTTCTATAGAATCATAAGAGTCGCTCACATGGACTCCAGTCTGACTTATATAGTTTACATTTCTGCAGAAAATAAAGTATGAGAGGAGGAAATCAGGTCAATTCACTTGTTTTCCACTGCGTGCAAGCTGAGTGAGTGAGTGAAACACATACCTCTGGGTAAACGCAGGCAAATTTTAGCCGTACTTAGTTTATCTACATCACCAACGACTTCACCGTGCAGATAAGCAGCTGTGGTTTGGGACAAAGGTTATCTGTGCTGTAAAAATAATCCGCCGGTCCACAGAAAAGACCGAGAGGCTGCAGTTGAGTTGTTAGGAGGAGGAGGAGGAGCTTTCTGATAAACAAATAATTACCATTTAATTATTTTATTGTCTTTTTTATACATAAACCTTATGAAGAAGAGGACGAAGAGACATTAATGGCTTTTACAACTGAATCCATGATGTTAATGTCAATAGATGCTCATCGAATGAGGTTGTTGAATATTAGAAATAAAGCACCTGGAGATAAACAGTTTGTGGCATTAATTATCCACTGATGTGCAGTTAAACCAAAGAAGAGCAAGATGAGATGATGTCATTAAAAGAGGACCAGTCAAACCTCAGGCGGTGGAAAACGAGGAGGAAACAGTTAGAAATCTGACATTTCTGTTAGTTCCATCCAGATGTTTTTATACACATGAATGGAAACCATTTTAACCATTATGCTAAATGATTGTGGTCAGCTCTGATGGTTGTGATCAGGCGATTATGTAATGGTTGTGACAGGCCCCGTTCTGACTCTTTATATGTGAGGATGATGCAGGTTGTTAGATGGTTTATACACAAAGATACCGGCTGAAGGACGAGGGCTGGGTATCGCTACTGATTTACTGATTCAACTTGATTCTGATTCGAGGTCACGGTTCGATTCGATATTCATTCATTCAGTTTTAATACCAATTTTGCTCAGTTATGACAGAGATTTTCAAAGAACTAATGCTGCGAACTCTCTAACCTGGTGTATTTTTTTTTAAATATTAATGTTCACATTAAAGATCGACCCAAAAGCAGTTGCATAAATGCACATTTATTTAATATGACCTATTACCGAAGTAAACGGTGCAACTCTTCAGTACAGATGTGGTTGAGATGTAACAGAGGAAACAGGAAATTGCATACATTAAAAGATCGATCTAAGATTTATGATTTGATGTCGGACCTTTCTAATGAAGATCGATATGAATTGGAAAATTGATATTTCAAACCCAACCCTCTGAGGGACCATTGAAAATAATTTGATAAAATAATGAAAATCATTCTGTTCTCATTTCTTCTGTTTCCCATCATGAAATCCATGTTTTTAGGTTTATCTAATCAATCTAATATTCAACTGAATGCGACGCTCTGTAACAGCTGCACACACAATAACATCTTGAAACATTAACTCGTTTGCAGCTAATAACTTTCAGAAGAATCACAGGGAACGTGAATCTACACCATCAATCAGAGCTTTGTCTCTCTCTCTGTTACCTCCATCAAACAGCTGATGCATCACCCTCCCCCTCCCCCCCTGACCCTCACCCATCCGTCCCCCCTCCCCCACGCTGAGAGCCCGAGGTCTGGGACTCGCAGCGATGGTGTGCGAGAGGAAATCTGAGCTATCTCTCCACACACAGCGGCCACAATGGAGAGAACAAAAGGCTTTTAGCAAGTGTGCAAACCTCAGCAGCTCACTCTCTCATCTGTCACCTCGTTCAGCTGAGCTGTCACTCATTTTCTCCTCCTCCTCCTCCTCTGCACGCCAAGTCCTCCCAAGCTGCTGCTTCAGAGCCGATCCATCGATACGTGGACCAGCTGACGGACAGGAAGTGAAATGAACGATGTTTAAAAACCAAATTGGACCTTGTTTTTTTCTGGTTTTTATAGTTCGATGTGGCGGTGAACTGATCGTCTTTGTAGTTTGGAGGTTTCTGGTTCATTTTTGAAGATGTTGCATTCAGATTGACATTTTTTGATCAGTGTCGGCTCCAAAACTCGACATGACTGACTGATCCTGATCCACCTTTTGTCTTTGTCAGTGTTCAGTTATCTTTACATTCATCATGCAGACTAATCAGTTTAAATGCCACTTCCACTGAGATCAGCTGATTAGAGATGAGAATAGAATAGAAAAGAATAGAAGAGGAAATACTTTGTCTAACATTTGCATGCAAAGGGCAGAAATGTATTTACATGTGCAGAGAATCAGGTACATTAAAAACAAAACAACCAAAATCACATTTAAATACATAGAAGCTACACAAAAAAGAGTGTTGATAACTATAGCTAAAGTGCAAGAATCATTTCCAGTAAAAATAAAAGTTGGATCGTTTCATCCACAGTCGTACTCTTGACTCAGATCTACACCAGATACCCAGTAACTCTCAGATTGTTCGGCATCGGAAACAATAACTTGACAGGAACAGCATGAATCAACATTTCGGCGGGGTCTTAAAAAGTCTAAAGTAAAAACTAAAGTATTGTGTTCAAGTCTTAAATGATTTGAGACAGGTCTTTTCTTTCTTATCATCTTTCTTTCATGTCCTTTATTAACGTATTTAGCCAGCCGAGCCCAACACGAAACGTATACATTGCAACCAATTTACTTTGCAAGTAATTTTGTGACTTAAATTTCATTCATAATGGTCTTAAAAAGTCTTAAATTTGAGTTGCTGAAACCTGCAGAAACCCTGAAGATGAGCTTCTTTAGGTTTTGATTTGTCCTTTTTGTTTTGTTGTTGGTTGCCAGTTGCTGCCACGCTGAGCGTCTGAGTCACATGTCGGATTTTGTGGCTCGTGACCCAGATTAAAATGCAGAACAGTGACTCACCGCAGCTTTTCTTTTTTTTTTTCTTTGTTTTACAGTTTTCACTGATTAGAAAACAACTAATCTGCATCATATGAAGCAGAAAGAATCTGACTTTGGACACTTTTAAACAGCTTCTCCGTTCACTCCCTGCTCTCCTCCGTCTGATAAGGAACCGGCAGAACTGCTGAAATATTTACGAGGTCCTCCGCTCCGAGTCCAGTGCACATTAGCAGCACATTATCATCATCACAGCAGCCACCGCATCATCAAAGACACGTTTTATCACGGCTCGTTACAAACTGCAGCGCACGCAGCTATTTCATCATCATTGTTTTAAGGTCACGTTTAATCCACATGAAGCGGTTTTTGATACGTTCATACACGGCTTTGATGCAGCGACTCATTAACAAGTGGACTTACAGTATGTGTTACTGTTACATAATGTGATGCAGAGTTGCCTTCATGCTGATTAAAGGCAAAAGAACAGAGGAGACGCACAAAGTAACGTCAGTGAAGTGTCCCTGAGGGGAAATAAAAGCTGTTGGATGCATGTGATGTAGGGCTGGGTATTGTTGAGAATCTCACGATTCGATTCGATTTCGATTCATTAGGTCACGATTCGATTCGATATCGATTCGATTCGATATTGATTGAAATGCTTCGATATCGATTCAGTATCAAGCAGAAATACACAAATAAGAGTACCAGATTTTTTTTTTTTTATAATTATTTGTTTAGTTTCATGCCTTATGAACAGCCATAGTATAACTCATAGCATAACAAAATATGACACTGCTTTAACACTGAACTACAGTGCAGCTAAATTTAAATTAGGCTATGTGATACTTTCCTCTTGGAAAATAACTCATAACATTTTGAGTAATAAAACAATACAAAACAATATTATTAATAATAGTTGACTGCACAACTGAAAATATTGTAGCGACCCCGCAGTAATGTTCTTGTTATGATGTTTAAGTTCTGTGATTTCTGACTGACTGTCAATGTGTATGGTACGGGCAGGTGGGATGAGAAACTGAGGGGCTGGGGTGAGTGTGAGGAAGACAGAGTCCTGTCTGTGTGTAGGTGAGTGAGTGAGGAGGAGCAGAGGAAGAAGTGAGAGCAGCTGTCAGATAAGTCCAGGGTTTCCCGCAGCGCTTTCCTGTTAAGGCGGCCGCCTTAACAACAAAGAGCTGCCGCCTAAACTAACGTCTTAAAAAAAAAAAAAGTAGCGATATTCGCCGCCGCCGCCGCCGCCCCCCCCCCGTCGGACGATGGCCGCATCCTCTCACACACATACACACCACAGAGAAGCACGCATGCACAACAGCAGCGCGTGTTGAAAGCGAAAGTTAATACGGCACGGCGCGGTGCGTCCCTCCCCCGACGATCGATCCCCGCTGCTGCTGCTACTCACTCCCATATTGTTATGGTTTGGTCTAGTGCGGCCCCCGTCCGTACAGCGCGAATCACACGAGGGTGTTGCTCGCAGCGCCCCCACTGGCCAGGGGCTTGAATCGATTCAGAAGATTGCTGAATCGATATTGAATTGCAGAGAAAAGAATTGCAATGCATTGCTGAATCGATATTTTTACCCAGCCCTAATGTGATGTTAAAGAATCTCACTGACTTTTAGAGACGCTGCGAGAAAAAATCTGAATTAAAGTTCTCATAACTTCATCAGACGTGTTTGGATTAATCTTCTTCTCCTTCTTTCTCCTCAGTACCCGTTCAGTCTGGGCTTCAGTCTGGCTCTGTGCTGGTGTCTGCTGGTCTGCGTCAGTCGCATCTACATGGGGATGCACTCGGTCCTGGTGAGTCTATTATCTCTTTCTCACACACACACACACACACACACACAGACACACACACATGGATGGTGCCAGCGTCGCCACTCGCTGTGCCAACATTGACGTCAGTCTGTCCGGGCCAACCTGATACAGGAAACAGTATCTGACCTGAAGTGGGTCAGCGTCGGCAGCGTCAGGTTCTGGTCTCGCCAGCATAAGATCACATGTACAGGGTGACCGACCACAGCTTTAATTTAAGACCTTTTTTAGCACAACTTTAAACAAAATTTAAGAGAAAACCTGTGATGGAAACACAGACCAAAAGTCACAATTTACTCTTTCTAATTACCGTAAATGCGTTAATGTCAGTTCAAAATGAACCGGAACATTAAAAATTAAAATATCAGTTGAGTTTCAGAACAATTTTAAAATTTGTTTATTGATGTGGGAAAAAATTATATTTATTGGGTCAGGGGTTAGTAATTAGACGGTAAAATGTGTTGATGTCGTGAAAACAATGTTCATTCAGCAAGAATATTGTAAATAGGACTTCACGACGTCCGTTTGAAAGCAGCAAATATTTAAGACCTAAATAATATGAATTTAAAGCAGAAGTAAGCGGAATGTTTGTGTTAATATAAGTCGTAAATAGTTACCTTCCGGTCTGAAACACGGGTCTGTCAGTCACTCTGCTCTGCTCTGAGCCGAGGAGAAAACTTTCCTTGTATCCTACAACCTTTATCCAATGAGGAGAGAGAACGGCATAAAGGGGCAGTCCTCTCTGTGTGTGCAGCCATGGGATGCGCATGAATGTGGTGACGGGACGAGGGCGGGGACTGCTAACTCCATCTGCTGACAGGAAGTTAGACAAAACCACCGGATCGCTTACTTCTGCTTTAAGAGCGTTTTAAAAGCCTTTTCTTAGTAAATTTGTATTTTAGACTCTTTAAATTGAACACAGAGGATCGTCGTCTCTCCAGCTGATGGATGTGACCGGAAACTCCCACACATCTTCCCTGACAGTGAAGTAACACTGAGACAAACACATTTGTGAATGTAAACCGAGCTGTCGGTCTTTGTGGGCTTACAGTATTTGTCTGCTGTGTGAAACTGGAAACCTTTCCACCCATTGATTTTTAAGCAGGAGCTGAAATCTGAACTCGAGTCTCCAAACTGTGGTTTTCCTGCTTCAGACGTTTTAAACTGTGCAGAAACCAAGTTCACCGACGACACCTGCCAGGTGTCTGTAACTCGTTTACTGTTGTTGTTGTTGTTGTTGGAGATGATGACCCACTGGGTTTTACCTTTGTTATCTGACTGTGTTTTCAGCTGTGTAAAGAACAAAGTTCATTCCCGCTGCAGCGTTCACTGCGCCTCGTTAAATGTCAGGTTACGCTCCATCTCTGCTTCGATGTGAGTCGGCACCACGTCCCGGCACGTCGGCGTCCTCAGGACTTATTATCTTATATTTATATACAGTGTATATACGTGTGTGGATGTGCTGAGTGCAGAGACAGTAAATCTCATCGTCTCACAGTTTGTCGGTGGAAAAACTGTTAAGGGAGAATTGGGCGCCTGCAACAACCTGCCCCGGCCGCCGCCTTTTGTCTCGTCTCACGTTAGCAGATCGTTTTGCCGACAGCAGGACTCCAGGTAGATGAGATCAGAGCTGCACAATACAGGTGCAGTCATGAAGCACATCATCCAACACAGCCAGCTGGGTGTGTGTGTGTGTGTGTGTGTGTGTGTGTGTGCTTCAGGTTCCCCTGCAGCGTTACAGTATCTCTCAACGTCTGCACACACCACCCACTGATTATTATGAGACGGACTGGGGCGTTTAAAACCGTGGGAAAAGGCAAAACATTCTTGTGTGGTCAGTTAAAAGTAGTAAATGTTGTAAGAAGAGCATCAGTGAACAAGAGGATTTTAATTTTAACTTCAAAGGTGATTATTATTATAATTGTCTAATGACCCTGGACTAATGAGTGTTTTGTCAAACTGGTTCTTGCAGTTGGGTGATAAGTCACAACACAGGCTTATTGTTGATGTGATATGAAGGAGTTTAGTGTCACATTAATGCGCCACCATCTTTTCTTTTCCTCTAACATGTGTGTGTGGATGCGTGTGACTGATTTATATTGTAATCAAGTGTCATATGTGATTCTTTTTGCATCAGTGTGATGAAGCTCATTAATTAGTTTCCTAGCCGTAAAGTTATTTTTATCAAAATAAGAATGATAATAAACTTTATTTGTTTATAAAGCACAGTAACAAAACAGAGAAGAAAAAAGCGACATTAAAAATGAGAAACAACTAAATCTAAATTATGAAATTGTTGATAAGAAACAGGATGATGGATTAAAAATGTTAGCAGAAGTATAAGATGTATCATGTTTCTTTGTTGTCATAGTCCTCCATCTGTGTTTCCCGCTGCCTCTGGTCCTTTGACATTCAGATAAACACACACACAGTTTATACAAGCAGTAAAATAAATCATGCATCTGTTCAGAGACCTTTAGTTTTCTAGTGTGAAACATTTAGGAAACAGAGAAACTTTGTGAAACTGCAGTTTTCAGTCGTCACAGCGTCTGAGAGCGCAGGCTGTTAGTGCAGCCAGCTGTTCCTGCATCTGTCTTCTTCTTTCTGATCGATTATATACAATCAAACCAAAACCTAAACTGACCCGTACAGCGCCTCCTGCAGGTTCACTCCTATTGTTGAGGTTTTAAAAGTTGTTTTAAGTTAAATAATAAACGTTTTCTCTGGTGAGTAGTTCACTGACCGCAGGATCTCGTGGCTTCTTTACGTCTCAGGCCTCAAGTCACATTAACCTTGCATGGGCTCGCTCTCCTCTCAGTGATGTCAGACAGCTTCACAATGCACTGTTGGGGCCGGGCTGTCTGTCGTCCGGGGCAACGGTCTCCGTGGTCACGGCTCTGCGCTCACGGTGACTGATGGGTGTTGGTGGCGTGGGAGCGGCAGACGTTACGGCGCGCTGGCCGTGCTCCCAGATAAACTGACTGTGGAAGGTGAAGCCACATCAGAGCCGCTGGTTAAGGGCCCGCGGTTCTGGTTCTGGTTCTGGTTCTGGTTCTGGTTCTGGTGCTGGTGTCGACCCACATCTGTCCCATCGCTCCAGCTGTGACCATCCCAGCAGAAATAATAACAGTCGCGTTCGTCTTCTCTCCTCAGATAAACAAGAAAAAAACAAACACCAGGGTTGATTAATTCAAGAGTTAATGAGATTTACAATTCACAGTCAGGGACTAAATTACAGGACGCAGGATCGTGACTCATCCTAGCGCCTAAAACAACTTCAGACGTGTCCCGACCAATCAGAGCCGTTTCAGCGCATCCAACAGCTTCAACAATACCACACAGCTGCTCCGTCTGGGAAAGTCAACACGCCGCAAAATCCCCAGAGAGAAAAAGAGAGAGAGCGAGAGAGAGAGAGAGGTTGTTACTGTGATTACGGCTGTGACAGTGAGACGGCACTTAAGTCCTAATTAACTCAATAAATAACCAGGAGTAACGCTGCGTTTACATAACGGGTGTCTGCAGCACTCACTGGACCATCATCATCATCATCTCCAGAGGTCACCCAGGGTAAAAAAAAAAAGATGCCGATTCAAGTTCCTCTCAGCTTCTGATCATCGCAGGTCCTCGACCCACTTCCTGTTTGTCTTCGTTTTGATTTTTAAACACACAACTCTGCAGAGAAGATGGGAGAGTTCTTTATCCCACATGTCCTGGAAAACCGAGAAAAACCTGGAGGATGGCCGACCAATTGTTCATGGAAAACACATGGAAAATTGAGAAAAAAAAAGTCAAATGTCCTGGAAAATTATTTATCGCATCGTGACATCAGCTACCAGAGCTCGATTTGACTTTTTCAGACCTCGATAAGGATTTCTTTCCCAAAGAAAACTAGTGGCTTTGTGTTGATGAGCGTTTCCGGTGTTGGACCTGTTGTCTCCTCTGCTGAGTGACAGATAGATAGTAACAGAGAGCTGTAGTGGGTGTTTTGTGATGTTCTATGATACATTTGTCTTAATTTCTAATCATGTATGAGATTATTTCATAGATGAGTCAGAGCCACAGACTGCACATCTTTAAATCAGACTTCTGGGGCTGAGAGAGGAATAAACATAGAAACAATCTGGTTACATACAACTGTGGAAAAAGACTTCTCCAGAGCATGAATGGGATGGGGGATGTGTTAGTGTTTGGAGTGATAACATGTCAATCAGACTGTAGCAGCTGAAAAAAAGTCCTGGAAAATGATTTCAAGAAAAGAGTGGGAATGTACCTGCAGTGAGGTGAAGTGACAAGATAAAAAGCACAATGATGATACCTGAGACTTAAAAATGATATAATATTATAGGATTTACAATTACATACTTAAACATAAGAAGAAGTGATGTTGCACAGATGCTTTTTCTAAACAGCAGCAAATACCTACAGTGAAGAAGCTTTAAACTCCATATGAAGAGCAGCAAACCCGCACCCCCCCCCACTCCCCTCCCGGTTCTCCTCAGTTCACCTCGGCGTCTTTGTCTCTTCCTGTGATCGTCCAGACGGCCTCCTCCTGCGTGTGCGACCATCTGCTGTGGTTAAAAACGTCTTTTAACTTTTAACTCGGTGAAACTTGATGAGCGCAAACTCAGATTTAAAAAAAAAACAGTTTTGTCTTAAACTCTGCAGAGTTCATCTTCAATCTGAACCGTCTGAAACTCCCTTTTGTTTGTTCTGTCCTGTTCTGTCCTCTTTAGCGCCCGGTTTACTGACAACAAAGAGCGTTCAAGAACCTGTTTCCTACCTACAAAGAACTTTTACTACTTCTCCTCCTCCTGTGACAGTTTGTACTCAGCCCTTCCTCCTCCTCATCTTCCTCCTCCTCCTCCTCCTCCTCCTCAGCGAGCCGAAGCCTAAAACTCCTGCTGTTGCTCCTCATCCTACACATTTTCCCTCCTCACTCAATTACACAATGTATGTATGTAAACAATAACTGTAACTATGGCAACAGCCCGTAACAGACCCGTCTGCCTTCCAGCAGTGAACCAGTGATGTCAATATGTCTTGAAAATCCCTTAAACTTTCATCCTCCCTAAAAAAAAAAAAAAAAACTCCTCAAATGAGCTGAAATTATAGAAACCAGATCTTTTTCCTACGCTGCGTACACACGTCATTATATAATCTATATTTTACTTCTTCCTATGCTTCACTGAAACGATGTCATAACTCCCAACCGGGGGCAAATATTCAAGCCAGCGTCATGAGTCATGACATCAGCTGGGAAACTCTGACAAACCCAGACACGTTGGGCATCTTTGGAAAAAAGAAAAAGTCCAGAGGGATGTGACATGTGCTCAGATTCACCTTTGAACTTTACTTAAAGCTGAGTACGTAAAGGTTTTACACATGTTTAATAAAGTTGCACATCCATCATTATAGGCTGTCGTGCAGAAAAAGACTAAATGGCAATGCAGTAAAATACAGTTGTAGTAAAATGAAGTATGTCTTTGTTGAAGAAGTTGTAATTGGTTAAAGTTATGGAAATAATGGACACACCTTCCCATTCAATGTTTTTTCTTAATTGGTATCACTTTATTGTAGATAAAGACATCAAAACTATGAAGGAAGACAGGGAGTTATGTTATAAACACAAAAACGTTAATTAAAACAAAAGTGTTATCTGTCACCTGACCTAAACCCAACTGAGATGGGATGAGTTGGACAGAGCACAGAGTGAAGGTAAAACAGCAACAAGTGCTCAGCTCCTCTGGAAACTCCTTCAAGACTGTTGGAAAACAAAAACACGTTTTGATGAAATCAAATCAAAAGGTGGCTACTTCTAATATATAAAACATATTCTGCTTTGTTTAACACTTTTTTGTAAACAGGACGTATAATATCACCAGCGATTTTAATTAAATAAAGTTACTCTTTGGGGTTTTAGCTGTTTTATATTGTAGCATCACTGGTTCTGGTTGTTGATACCAAAGAAAACTTAACAACAAGATGATTCTGCAGATATACTAAATCTTCTTTTCTATGATTCATCAGGGGATTTATGGGATGTTTTATTCACAATGGTCGTCCTTAAATAACAGAACGTGCCTGCAAGTGCATGTTGAGAACTGACCGAGTGTGAACAGGAAGCAGCGAGCCGCGGTAATCAGCCTCGTGTTTTCTTTAACCAGCGCTTTGTTTAAACAGCGCTGATCTCAGAAACACAGCGTTCGGGTCGAGACCTTCGAAACCCGGACTCGGGGTCGTGTCGGTTCGAGTCCGGTCGGGGTGTGAGACCGGTCTGCAGAGCTCGTTTCCACCTCTGATGACCCGGCGTGATGTCTGCAGCCAGATGGGGACTGTTGTTGTGTTTGAGGGAGTGGATGCAGCTCGAACACATGCCGGGCCTGCAGGGCACTTAATGCGTTCTGGAAATCATCACGCCCAATGAAACGACTTCCTCCTCCTTTGTTCTGCAGGAAGAGCTCCGAGACAAAAAGCTGTTCTGCTGCTGCTGCTGCTGTTGTGGTTGTGGTTGTTGTTGTTGTTGTTGACATGTGCAAAGCCTTCACCAAACTTTCACTCTGCTCTTCGCTGTTTGAACTTGTTTCACAGGCGTTTTACAGAATTAGTGAAGAACAAATGAGAAGCACAGATGTTTGATTAAAACCAGTGCACTCATTGGTGCAAAGTTGTTCATCACTTCTCTGTTTTGTGATGTCAGAGCTCCTACAAACGTTAATGTTTCTCTTCAACATCATATGCTCCATTTTATTTTTTATTTTTTATAAAATGTTTAAAAGAGCATCACATAATCTAACAGGAAACTCTTCAAACTAAACAGAAAACTGTGTTTTAATGACCGTCACAGTGTAGAGCATATGGTTCCTGATTAAGTTAATTTGTTACGATTCAATTCGTCACATAATCAATTAACAGAAACTATATATAACCAACTTAAGAGTCATATAAATTATATTTTAATGAGCTAAAACCTTTTAATAGAAACCAGAACAAAGCTTTCAGCTTCTTGTGTCAGGGTGTGGTTGGTTTCTTTTGAACAGAACAAACGTTTTGAGAACTTAAACTGACGGTTTCTGTTTCGGTTATTATTAATGAAACACTCTTTTAACCGTTGGGTAACAGAAAGGAGGTGTAGTCACTGATGCAGACACACACCAGACGGTTGGACCGTTTGTCTGTGGCTTTAGTTTCAGCTTCCGACGAATCAGAAACTTTCTGTAACTTCCTTTCAGGTCTTTGTCCTTCTCTTCCTCCTGCTCTCGTCTGGGTTTTAAAGCCCCGCATAAATGTTTACATGTTTTACAAGATAACAACTGGATATATTTGGATTTTACTTTCTCGTTTGGCACCAAACCGATGTGGATGTTCACCGTCATCTGACCCTTTATGGACCGAACACATTCACAACCCGTCGAAGCAGCTCCGATAAAGTGTAGGGAGCGTTATCACTCACATGTCTGCAGCTCCGACACTTATTGAACCCGTACAGACGGTTAATGGATGACGCCGATGGCCGGGTCCATTAAGTGATTACATGTCTAGATAGGAGTCACACTGGGTCGGGTTTTATATACACACGACTATTAGTGGTTGTGTTTCCAGCCGGACGATGTATACACACTCATTTATTTTCATTCTAAAGCACTTTAGATAAAAGCTTCTCCCAGATGACCACACCGGTTGTTCCCCACGCTGCTGCACCACCACGCCACCACGCCACCGGCTCCTCCTGGACCTTTTACACTGCAGCTGAGGCGGCTCGTTGTTTCAGAGCTCCCTCTACTTGTGTGGAGCTTTCAGGGCTGATAACGGTTCAGCAGAGGCGGCGGTGATCAATCACAGTCGACCACCCTGTCACCTTTAGACGCCAGCTCTGCAGCTTCAGCACCGGTGAAACCAGGGCTCGAACCGACCAACACGACATGTGTTTAACCTCCTAAACAGACCTATACCCCAAATAAATCAAGAATAGCTCCACAGTGATCCATAGGTCCAATCCATACCAGAAGTCCTAACCAGAAGTTGGTCTTCTTCGTGTATATTATTTGCAGCTCCATACCGGAAATCTGATCTACCTCAAGTTTGAAATCCGACATAAAACTATAAATTAAAAAAGTATATGTTAATCCAAATGGATTACAGGGATTATAACTGAGTAAGTATAAAGGATGTTTGTCTTCCCTATGTGTTTATTTTGCATGAAGTGGCCAGATTTAAAACACTTGAACAATCATTCACATGACTTTCAGGATGTAAAACTGAGAAGTTAGTAAGAAAAAAACACTAATAACAGAGTTACAATGTAAATGTTTCATTGATTCAGAGTTAGTGTATTATATTACATAAATAATATAATGTAATGAATAAGATACACAAAAAAAGCGCAACTTCTGGTTGGAACTTCTGGTATGGATTGGACCTCTGGCGGCGTCCGTGTCCGCCATCTTCCCTCTCATTGATCACGTCCATATGTACCATCTTGGTTTCAATGGAGAGTCAAGACCTCAGAGAATTTACCTCCGGTGTCGGTAACATTGTGGAAAACGCCATGATAGCGATGAGTCTATGTATAGAGACGCCACTGAATGAATTCAACAACTCCTAGACTTCAACTCTACCAAAGTAGATGAGAATATCACAAAGCATTTAGATTTTATAAAGGTTTTAGTGACTGACTCTCCATTTGGCCTCTTGGAACAAACACAGTTTAGACAAGTGTTGTTTTAGCATTAGTGGCATCTGATTTTAGAAACACTGGAAGATATTTAACTGAAAAGTATTTAGACATCCAAAAGGTTAGATCCAGGTGTGTAGGAAAGCGTCACTCACGTCTTGAGAAAAGGAAAAAGAAAACCTTTTAATAATGAAAACTGACGTTTCGGTCTTACTGCACCTTCATCAAAAGTCTTAAAAACAATTCACTCTGGAAGCTTAAGTTGACATTGCTCCACCCATTCAATGTGCACCGGTGTGTGTGTGTGTGTAGAAAGAAAACACCCACACAGCACTTCGGGTCCTTTTTCCTACAGGTTAAGCAGCCAAATAGACGTTTAAACTTGCAGCAGGACCTTGGTTTGATGCCACGTTGGGCCGAGCCATCGGTGCTGTGGCTGGAGGACGAACTCTGGTGTAAATAACACAACAACAGTAACAGTTATCGATTTCTTCTCCAGGGGAAATCAGACACTCAGGTCGGCCTGATTTACACACACTGTGCCCACTGTGCATGTACTCATTACCCTGCAACACACACACACTAACGGCCTAAATGTCACGTTGTCTAAAGGAGAAACCTCAACAGTGAGGACTGAAAGGCTGATACAGGATCAGATCTACAGGTGTGTGACGTTGAAACCAACCCCAACCCGTAATTTGAGACCTGACCCACTTTAACCATGAAACATGACACCGTATATCAACAGCTTTGTGACGTAGTTTTAAAACTACAACCTGGCAGAAAGTTCAGTTACACTTTATTTGTCATTGTGCCATTTGTACAACAATTAAATCCCTCTGTAGTGTAGAAGGACTAGAGCAGATAAAATTAAAAAAAAGGCTATAAAACATAGATAAGATAACTGTAAAACAAAGGATCACATTCACAATAATGAATCATTCACACCTGTGACTGTCAGGAAGAACTCAGATCTGTTACTGAACCAACAGTGACAGTTGGAGCTGAAGTTGAAATATCCTAAAGACAATAGCTCAAATTGAATTTTGATCAGTTTTGAAGGATTGTTAATCTTCACTGCCTCTGTTTGACACTGAATAATCGAGATGTGCTGCTGCTTTTAGTCGCCACAGACTTTCACTAACTTCACAGTTAGTGGATCGATATGTTTTTTACAGGCCGATACCGATTATTAGCAATCAAGGAAACCAATAACGGATATTTAGAACATTCATTTGCAGTAAAAATTGAAATTTTGTTGTCAAAATTTAGAATAACACACCTGGGATTAGACTGAATACAATGAACTGTTTGTTTTGGTTTTTTTGCACTTTAAAAATCTGTGATGTGTATAAACAAATTCTTTCTAGAACAACACAAACTCCAACACAAACCTTGGTTCAGTGAGCGAGACGAGCCAAAGGAGTGCGTTTTATAATACATTTGTTTCATCGGTTATTGGTGGGAAAAAAACGTCCGATGTCGATTATTGTGCAGAATTATGCAGATATTATCAACCATGTTGATAATCTGTTGACCCCTAGTTCGACGTTAAAAACCAAACAAACCTCCAGACGACTGAGTTAGTACAATCTACTGAAGCTCAGGGAAACGGTGGCGACTCTGCAGCATCACTTCCCGAGTAAAAGTTAAAGAAATTCACTTTCAGACTTTGTCCTGAAGCATAAATACAAACTAATCGGGTAATTTAATAAAAGCAGATTCATGTATTTCATCACAAATTCATCTCGTGATCAGATATCGTCAGTTTCCTGTTGAGCCGTCGCTGCTTCAGTCGTCGTAAACTCAGTGATGTGTTTTAAAGGTTAAAGCCGCTGATTAGGAGCAGGAAGTTGACTCTCACTTTGCGGCTCAGGTCAATAAAAATAAAATTAAAAAAATGCTGACCTTTGTGTTTGTGTGCAGAGTTCACGGCCATGTTGTCGCTCGCTGACTTCCTGTTTCCTGTCAGCAGTCTTCAACTTCCTGCGTCCATGAGAAGGAAATGCACCAACAAATATTTATCTGCGAGAGGTCGTCACGCTGAACTTTTGTCTCTGGAGTTCGTTTTTATCTGGATATGAACTCGACTGCATGAAGCAAAGCTTTGTTGTCTGTTATCAACGATGCAGGACATCGATCGATCTTTATTGGTTTATTGTTTGTCGGTTGTACATTTTATCTTGTGTGTGAAAGAGGCTTTTACCCTTCGAGTAGTGGCACCATGAACTCTCTGACTGTGTCCGTCCTTCGCACACTCGCTAATCCCCAGATAACACACACTCACGACCTGCAGCTGTGAACTCAGTCAGGTGTTTTTCTGAAAATAAGACATATTTGACCTTTTATTAAAACAACTGCAGCTCCAGGTGATTTTGATGAATCCGTTTAAAAAGTCGTGGATGTTTTTCTTCCCTGTTTTAGACAGTGACATCACTCATAATCTAATTTATAATCACATATAATCAAATTAATAAGTGATCACAGACAGAGGTTCAAAATGATCTGTCATTGTGTTCATTGAAATGTTTTTATATATTATTATTATTATATTGTATATAGAAAAAGTACAGGTGGTATCAGTACTCAGTATCGGTGAGTACTCAAGAGTGAATACTTGTACTCATACTCGGTCTGAAAAAAAGAGGTATTGAATACTCCTAGTAATAATAATAATAATAACTTTATTTATATCATGTAACAAAGACATGGCAGCAGTGAGAATCGAGAATCATTAATCAATAAAACAATAAAAAACTAAATAAAATCTGAAAAACAATGGACAACAGCATCCAAAACAATCAAACCAAATGATATGTGATTATAACTAATAGATAACATAGTTTATGGATTATTATTGTCCATGACCTGAGCTCCATTGAGGAACCTGAACCAAAAGGCTCAGTCTGGAAAAAATGAAATGAAAAACTTCAACTTCAACTCTTTTGCGCTCTTTCACTCTCTCTCATCTCTCACTTTCGCTCTCTCTCTCTCTCTCTCTCTCTCTCTCTCTCTCTCTCTCTCTCATCTCTCTCAATTCAATTCAAATTTGCTTTATTGTCATGAATGTCACAAAGTATGTTGTCAATGAAACCTCTATAAGTTAACTCTTTGAGTGCCAGACCTTTTATAAAATGGTCAGTGCCATGTGCCAGCGTTTCGGGGCATTTTGAGTAATATTTTAAGACCAAGAAAATATTTTGTATTATGACTCTGAAAACACAAAATAGCTCAAAGGAAAGAGGAGACTCTCTATTTAACTAGGGAAAAAACCATTTGTTTGTACCTTGTTCCATTCTTAATTTATCTTAAGTTGAATAGAGCCTGGTTGCACCAAAAAGACCACTTTTTTTCTAGAAAGCTGAGAAAAATGCATTTTTGTGAAAGAGAGTCTCTCAAGAAAAACAGTGATTTATCCGTTTTAATTTTGGCTTCAAAAACATGTAAGACGTCTGAAAATTTCATTTCACATGTTTTTTCATTGTACAAAAAAAAAAAAAAACTAAAATACAACAAGTAGGAGGAGTCCTACTCTGCAGAGTGATGCCTGCTCTTCTCCTCTTCCTGCAGTTGCTGCCCCCTCACCCTCTCCTCCCCCCTCCTCTCCCCTCCCCTCTCCTCTCCTACTTCTCCTCCTGCTGCTTCCCCTCGTCTCTGAAGGAGGGAGGGAGACGTCGTGGCGTCTTCAGCCTCTCTGCTGGACGCGGCCGCGGCAGCGACGCACCGCGCTGATCTCTCGGTTCGTCGTCACGACGGTTTCAGAGCAACTGGTGAAACTGACTCCGCGATCCGCCTCCGCTTCGGCATTTCGGTGCTGATCATCTAGATGAGTTTACCTTTCCTGCCTCCTCTGATCACTTCATGCTGGAGCTATGCTAATAGCACCGTGGCTAAGCTTTCCTCCAGCTCCACGTTACACTTGTTCCAGGCTCTGCCCGTCGTTTTCCTCTAGAAATAGAAACTTTTCCCAACTTTTTTTTATCTCTGTACCGATCGCACTCGTCTTCTCCTTCTTCTTCACTTCTTGCTCTGATCTACAGTCTTCTTCGTTCTACACATCCCAGAAGCCCCAAAATTACTCACAGTGTGCGCAACAGCGTCCCCATTTACCAGCCGCAGAAAACTGCATTTGACGTATATATACGTCAATGGCACTCAATGAGTTAATATGAAACGCTGTTAAAACAAACACAATAATTTTTTTTCTGTGAGAGACTATGGCGGAAACACTGTTGTATTTGTATATATAAAGTCATCATCATAAATATCATCTTCTGTCTCTCTCTGTCTCTCTCCAGGACGTGATCGCGGGCTTCCTCTACAGCTCCCTCATCCTCCTCGTCTTCCTCCCGGCCTTGGACCTGATCGACGGCTTCAACCTGACGTGCCGCTTCGCGCCGCTCATCATCGTGTCGCTGCACCTCGGCCTCGGCCTCTTCTCCTTCACGCTGGACACGTGGAGCACCTCGCGGGGCGACACGGCCCAGATCCTGGGCACCGGCGCCGGCGTGGCTCTCGCCTCGCACGTCAACCACCGGCTGGGCCTGCTGCCCGACCCGACGCCGGACCGGCTGCCCCTCGCCGCGCCCGCGCTCGGCGCCGGGCTGCTGGGCGCGGCCACGCTGCGGCTGGCGCTGGGCGTGCTGGTGCTGGTGGCCACGCGGGCGCTGATGAAGGCCGTCACCATCCCGCTGGTGTGCCGGCTGTTCGGCGTTCCCAGCGGCGACGTGCGCAAGGCGCGGCAGCACATGGAGGTGGAGCTGCCGTACCGCTACATCGTCTACGGGACGGTCGGCTTCAACGTGCTCTTCCTCGTGCCGCTGCTCTTCAGCCACCTGCAGCTCTCCTGACCGAGGCCACGCCCCCCGACGCTCGCTGCTCTCAGGTCATAGAGATATATACTGACTAGATGCCGTGTTCCTAGGCAACTCTATTGAGTGGAATACGTCAACGCGGCCGCCATCTTGGTCAGGGGGAAGCCGTGTCTACTTCCTGCACTAGTCAACAGAGGCAGAGGTCTATTAACCATTAAAATCGCCACAACTCACTGAATATTCAACCGATTTTCAAGCCGTTTGGTTTATTATAAATGTCAGAAAAAAAATTTGAATTTTTTTTACAATTTTTGTTTTTATGTATTCAACATACACTTAGATACTCAGACACACACCCACATGCATAAATACACTGAAATGTGTTCTACAAGGGTCTGACCGGGTCTGTTATGTCTATGGTCAGAACCCCGGACCAAGATGGCGGTGCTATTGACGTACGCTGAGAAGCAGAACGCGGCATCTAGTCAGTATATACTGTATATCTATGCTCTCAGATCAGCTCCTCGTCTTCTCCTTCTCCTTCTTCTTTTCATCCCTAAAACCACTTGGGCCGCTGTTTGGACTGATGAAGGTGGATTAAAGCCTCGGCTGCCGCCTTCTTCTTCTTTTTATTGTTTATTTTATCAGTTTTATACAGTTTTTTTTCCTCCTGTTTTGCTCCGAGCAGCTTCAGGACATTTACATTTATTTAAAGAATCAAACCAGACGGCGACATCCACTCCTCTTCTCGACCGGCCCCCGTTGATTCACCTTAAAGCAAAAAAAACAGACTTCTCTGACAGTGGACGAGACTGCAAACACCACTGATTGCTACTGATAGAAGACCTGTGTCTGTTTATCGCATTTATATTTTCCATTGATGCTGTTAATGTTATTATTTTTATTTTATTTTTTACTTTTTTTAATCATTAAGAGCTCAGACAAAGAACCACACAGGTGAAAAGGCTGAAAAAAAACAACAACAAAAAACAGAAATATCGAGAAAATTCTCATTTAGTTGGATCAAAAACCCAAAGATGCGTTCAGGTACAGAGGCAGAAAAAACGGGAAAAGAGAGCTAGATATCAGCTCAGGTTTGTGTGTTCTTTGTCTGAACGCTTCTTAATCTTTAAAAGTGTTTGATCTTCTCCTCTTTCTAAGCAGTTTTTATTCCAGCTCCTCGTTCTGACGCAGAAAAGTAAAGTTTCCTCCTCGTCGTCGTCCTCGCAGCTTCCTGTGGAGCGCACGTCGCCCTCTTTCCGAGTTTTCTCAAAGGGCTCCTCCCACTCTGTCGTCCGATTGGTCGACAGGAAATATATATGCAGAGTTTGTACAAAACAGTGTAAAACTGAACGTTTAATGGTGTCGCCTGGGACGATGAAGAGGAGGAAAAAGATGATGATGATGATGCAGCTCAGGAAGAAAAAAGAAAAAGAAATTATTATTAAAAGTCTAGTTTTTAAAAACCAAGACAGTATTAGTACATAATTTCAAAATAAAGTTCTAATATTTCAAAGGTTAAGTTGCACAAAACGCGCAGAATTAAAAACGTCTGTGTTCAGAGATCAGTGTGATTTTCTTAAAACTTTAATACCACTGTCAGATTTTATATTTACAGTTTTTTAAGGAATAAACACAACAGATTCCTTCTTAAAATATCAGTTTGTTTCAGAAAGACTCAAGTTTTTATTCCTATAAAACCTAAAAAACACAAATACTGTAGCTCCCAGATTCAACTCAGCCGCAGCTTCAGAAACCGTGTTTTATATTTTAACTACAAACGGACCGATGGAGAATTTATTCATATTTGTCTCCTCTTCTGTGATTTAGCTGTTTCTCCTCCAGACCTGAACCAGTCTGGAACGGTTTTATTTCGTGTTTTTTTTGTTTGTTTCTGTGCCTGTTTTAGTTCCTCGCAGCACATCTGTAACACTAAGAACCTTTACAGAGCCACCAAACACTGTGAGGAAACAAAAAACTCTCAAATTACTATTACACAGTTTATTTTTCCCGCTCCGGAAAAACACAACAAGTGAGAGAGAAGCGTTGTCATTTCTGAACCTGAAACTTTGGTTTTTCAGGTCGTTCACACTCAGCGTGAGCTCAGCGATCAGTTGTGAAACGTTCAAGAAAGAATAAAAACTCAGGTGTTTTCCAACCTGCGTCTCAAACTGAGAGAAACGAAGGTGAAGTGGAGCGACACACTTTTCACTGAGGCTGGAAAATACCTGAGATTTTCAGATTTTCAAGGTTCATTAAAGTTCATTCGGGGTCTTAAAGGTTCATTAAGGTTAATTCAGGAAAAAAAAAAACAGTGATAATGAGTTGTGTTGGACTTTTCTTCACAACTTAAAAAAGTAAAGATTTTGCTGCCAAATGTTCCAAAAAAAAAAAAAAAAACTAAATTGAGCTGAAGCTGCTGCAGATGTAGAAGAGGAGAAGTGAAGCTGCTGATCACTGATGTTTCCATAGTGACTGAACATCTGGTTCCTGAGCTGAAGTGCCTTGCTCCAGGGCACGCTGAGCTGAGCTGAGCTGAGCTGAGCTTTCATTTTTTATTTCAAGTTTCCCAGTTTGTGCTGCGTTCAGGTGCTGCTGCCCCCTGCTGGAGGGATGGCGCCTCTGAACCGAACTGAACTGAACTGAACTGAACTGAGGACCAACCTTTTCACGAGTCTTAAATGTTTGAGCATGTTGTTATTTGTTGTTGTTGATTAGTTGATTACGGTACTGTCCTAATATGAATGCACTGTTCCCAGAATGCACTGCCCTCCCCTCCTCCTCTTCCTCCTCCTCCTCTCTTCGCTTCCTGAGCCGGACAGAGAACGTGAAGTCGGTCCAACGTGTTGATCTGAGCTCCATGCAGGGCCGTTGTCTAGGGGAGAAAGGTGATGATAACTCTAGGGGCCCAGCGCCCAGTGGGGCCCATAAAAAACCCCAGTAGTCTAATCTTTGTATGACTGATTTATTCTGCGTAAGACCCTGACTAATACTCATAGTACACTGTAAAAACTCAACATCTTTCCAAGAATATTTGTCTTATTTCTTGTCCAAATGTCTCATTTCTAGTCAAAACTAATCTCTTTCCACTTAAAATAAGACTCATTACCTAAAAATTAACTTGTTTTTAGATCATTTTCACTTAAATTCACAATAAATAGAAAAATCTGCCAGTGAAAGTAAGTTTTTTGTGCTTGTAATAAGGAAGAAAAACTTGCTCCACTATCAGATTTTTTCTACTTATTCCAAGTGAAAATCTGCTTGAAAGAAGTAAAAAAGTGTCTAAAAACAAGCTACTTTTAATATGATGTGTCTTATTTTAAGTAGAATGAGATTTGTTTTGACTAGAAATGACATTTTGACTAGAAATAAGACAAATATTCTTGCTAAGATACTTGAGTTTTTGCAGTGTAATGCTGCATTAGCATCAAAACAAAGAAGGCTGAATAAAAAACAATAATACATATGTAGTCTAAGAAAAAAAAAGGAAAAGTTAGAGGGAGGGGCCCACTTTAGTATTCTTTAAGGGGGCCCAGAATTCCTAGCAACGGCCCTGCTGAGCTCTGATTGGTTTCAGAGTCATGTGTGAAAAAGATTTTAACAAATTCCCAGGGTTAATTTTGTTGCTAAAATGTTTAAAAGTCGTAAAGAAATTAGTTCCTGTGGCAAAAGGAAGAAATATGGTTACATTTTCCATGTTTTTTCTTCTTTAAACAACAAAAATATAGAAGAAACAAAGAAACTATAGTGGACGTTTCTGTGAACCCTGATCTATAAAATATCAGAAAATGTCCATTAGAGTTCAAGTATCAGCTCCTTATGTCTCACTTTTTCTGATCAACACATAAAAACTCAAAACAGAGAGACAATTGGTGAAAAAAAGTCAATATTTTGCATGAAAAAAGCCACAAATGTGACAAATGTGACAAAATGTAACGCTCCTTATGTCTCACTTTATCTGATCAACACATAAAAACTCAAAACAGAGAGACAATTGGGGAAAAAAAGTCAATATTTTGCATGAAAAAAGCCACAAATGTGACTTAAAACGACCTTGAACACAAAAAAAAGTCAAAGCAGCACTCTGACGATGACGATGAGCTGTGAAGTTTCCTGTGGATATTGAACCTGCGGCCGCCTTCAGTCTTCACCTGGTTCTGTGTCCGGCTCGTTCACATCCTGTGGCCTTCGCCTTCATGTGCACGAACATGATTCTGTTTCAGTTTGTGGCGGTGGTTGTTTCCTCTCTGCACCTGTGACTCCGCCGCCGCCGCACGTCTTTGTTTTTGTTGTTTTTGTTGTTTTTGTCTCATGTGTTTGATCTTCGTCCTCCGGTGTCCACGGTGCGTTCAAGTCACGTCGGTTTTTTATAACCTCTCAGGAGTTTTATTTTTTTTGTTCTAAATATAAAATCCTGAAGCTGAAACTCGTTCCTAAATCTGATTCTGTCAGGTCGGCGTAGTGATACGTGACGGGAGTGATGAGGCTGTGTGTGTGTGTGTGTGTGTGTGTGTGTTTCTCTGTGGCGATTCAGTGAAAGCTGAGCAGGACTGAGGTTTTTAGGGGCTGAGACAAGGATCTAACATTAACCAAAAGTATTTAAATTAAATTTAAAACTCTATATTAAACTCCCTGTTTGTTAATGTTAGTTTGTTTTTTATCATCTAATATGTTATAAATTGATTAAATTCAGGTTTTTGTTTGATGACAGTGGGATTATAATTCCACGCTTATGTGATTTGAAATTTTTTATTTTTATTAAATTGTAAAATACCAAATTTTGGTAACACTTTATAATAAGTACACACTATTAAGCATTAAATACTGAATTCATCTTTTATAACACATGAATACTCATTAGTATGTAGTTTATAAACACAGTTAAAAATGTTTTACTCATCATTGATAAGCACTAACTGTATTTATAAACTACATTCGTATTCATACGTTATAAATGACATCCACAAAATTGTTCTTTTGTAAAACCCCAAATAAGATATTTACTATAAATATCACTTTTTACAATCCCCAAATTTGACATTAACTTATTTTATTTTGTCCCATATAATTATATTTTTCTATAAAACCCAGAGGATCTTAAACCCTGAAATGTCTCAGCTCACAAATTTAATCAGGGAGTTTATTATTAGTAAAAGTCTAAATTATAATTCGGTTTCGTTTGCAGCTCCTGCTCCGTCTCCACTGAGCCACACGGACGTCTCGTCTTTGTGTCTTTTGATTCATTTTCTTTCTTGAAAAAACTGAATCTCAGAGAAACGACTTTTTATATCAAACTCGTTTTCTTTTTTTTTTGACCTTGACCAAATGAAACAGTGGTTCGACTGTGTAGCTGTAGCTCTGTCCGCCTGTTTCCCTTTAGTGCCTTTTTATTCTCGTTGTTCAGGAAGATTCAACCTTTTATCTCTGTGGTATAAACGCTTCCTGTTTCTTCACTCTCGTCTTGTTTTGTTGCCTTTTGCACTTTTGTAGCGGCGTCTGTGTTTTTTTCTCCACGAGGAGGGAAAAAATGGAAATAAGTGACTAAAAAAATGTCCCTGTAAAAGTTTAATATACTGTAAAATTCATTTCCCACTGTTTGAATAAGTAAGAAGTGAGTCACTGTAGATGAAACTTGAGTCCTCTTTATGTTGATGTAACTAAATTCAGAGGTTTTGATTTTTAACCTGTGTTTGTTCGCATGACAAAAAAAAAAAAAAAAAAAGTCTGAATGAGTTCTGTGTGTGTTCGTCACAAACCAAAAAAATATGATTCATCTCTGGTTTGAAAAGAGAAATGTTCACTTTTAGAGAAAACAAAGGGGTTTAATTCCAAACAGCACAAATCCATCTCAGAAAAATAAGTTCTTGGTTGATTAATTGTTGATTCATAGATTTTTAAAAAAAAGCTTTGTAATGTCAAAACTTGGAAAATTAAATCCGTCGTGTTTTCCCTGTTTTTTTATTGTTCAAGTTCCGTCGTGTCTGAAGCGACGTTCAAGGACCTTTTTATGCAGTTTCACAGTATTTTTTTTTTTTTATATCTGCAGATTTTATTGTTGGGATTTGATCAATAATTCAAAGTGAGGCTGTTTCTGTCTGATTGTTCGTGTGAGATTAACAGCAATAAAAAATGATGATGAAACAATGTGGTCGTCTGCGGCTCTTCATTAGATTTAATTAGATCTCAATGACAATGTAAAGTATTTCAAAACAAAATGACTGATGACTCATTTTTATGTTTATTTTTCCTCGCTATATAAAAACTGATGCGTCAAACTGAAAGAGTCAAGAGACAGATGTTGAATTAACGAGTGATCAGTTGATTAGGTGCTTTGTACGGTGGCCCTGAGAGCTCAAACCTTCAGGGATGCAGGTGTTCGATGCTCAGTTGTGACTCTTGAAGTTGAAATGAGTAAATAAAAAGTGCAACACAACAGGTGCACCATTTATTAAAGGGATAGTTCACCCTAGAATGATATTTCGCTCATTATCTACTCACCCAGAATTTTCAGAGTCCACCGTCCCTTCTCTGAGTTACAGGGGGTCTTGGCGTAACAGTGCATTTCAATGCAACGGTAGCAAAGGGACACCAGAGCTCTTCGTAAAAAAACACACACAAAAAAACATCCAAATACCTCCATGCTGCTCGTATGTAATGTCCGTCTTGTGCTGAAGCCCCAAATTGCGTAATTGTCCCGAAAAAAATTAAATAAGTCTATATTTTAAGCTTGTTTGTAGCGGAAGCTTCTCGAAGCTCCTCTTCCTGGTCCGTCCAAATCTTGCGTGATTTGCGCCGGCGTCAGTGCGGTTACTGCGAATCACAAACAAGCTTAAAATATAGACTTATTTAATTTTTTTCGGGACAATTACGCAATTTGGGGCTTCAGCACAAGACGGACATTACATACGAGCATCATGGAGGTATTTGGATGTTTTTTTGTGTGTGTTTTTTTACGAAGAGCTCTGGTGTCCCTTTGCAACCGTTGCATTGAAATGCACTGTTACGCCAAGACCCCCTGTAACTCAGAGAAGGGACAGTGGACTTTCTTCAACAATTCTTCCAGCCCTTAGTCCACATGAGGGTGAGTAGATAATGAGCGAAATATCATTCTAGGGTGAACTATCCCTTTAACCTCCCCTGGAAACACAACTGTTGCGTTGTGAGAAAATGGAGAACGTGTGTGTATTGATTTATGTGTATTCACTTCAGTTAACTTCAAAAGTCAAAGTAAAGTAACTCTCTCTCATCCAGTTTAAATGATGTTACCAGGAGTATTTTATCAGCAGGTGGGTGGAGTCAGACTCTTCCAAGATGGCGACTACGGTGGTGGAGCGGCAACGCACACAAATCACCATAATCCCTATAGTCATAGCAGTAGGTTCATTAATTACCTTTAAAGGTCGGTGCAAGCTGTTTTTTAGAACGGCCGAGCAGAGACGTGAGCTGCTCAGCTAACGCAACGGAGGCGCACGGTACTTTCGCTTTTCTCTCATCAGACTCATAAAATACACAATCCAACAACTCCAAAACGCTCTGGTGGACAAGTTGTGACCCCCACACCGCTATAAAATTATGTAACATTACGACACATGAAGCAAATACTCAGAACTACTGACTATTGACGCTTTTGAAATCCCTCCGCCCAGCAGCCATGTCTGGAATGTAGTTCCGGCTGCATTTGCCTCTAAAACAACTCTGTCTGGTAACGTTGGGATGGGATTTCTTGGTTTCCCTCATCAAACTCATCAAATACACAATCCAACAACTCCACAACACTCTGGTGGACAAGTTGTGACCTGCACATTCACCACGCTATGAGATAATAACACAACGTTACCACACAGAGATGTTTTAGAGGGAAATTCATGCAAAACCGTTGATGCACGTTGCCTTCAGGTACAGTTTTTCATCAAGCAGTCTCTGTATTTCCCTCTAAAACAACTCTGTGTGGTAACGTTGTGTTATTATCTCATAGCGTGGTGAATGTGCAGGTCACAACTTGTCCACCAGAGCGTTGTGGAGTTGTTGGATTGTGTATTTGATGAGTTTGATGATGAGGGAAACCAAGAAATCCCATAATGAGCCTCCGTAGCGTAGCTTGGAGCAGCTCACAGCTCTGCTCCGCCGTTCTAAAAACAGCTTGCACCGACAATTAAAGGTAACGAACCTACTGCTATGACTATAGGGATTATGGCAATGGGCCAGTTTGCCAAAATGTTGAACTATCCCTTTAAGGCAACCATCCATAGTGGAGCAGTGACGTGATATACAGTGTAATTACTGTAAGTGATGTTTCCCGCTAAACAGTGTCAATAAGCACTTCATCATCAGCGGCTTTAACAAGTGTTTATCACCTACTGCTGTGACTATTAGTCTACTTGCCAACAATGAGTACCCGGAAATGTTGAGTACCCCAAAGTTTTATGTTAGAAATATATAGTATGGGTCCCCAGTATTCAGAAACTGCCGGATGCCAACTTATATATATTGGACAATTAGCATAACAGACATAATTAGCATAAATTAGCATAATTGCCTATATGGGCAATATTTCAACAAAATTGACTTGGCTGATCTGGGCAATATTGGAGTGGTTTTAGGGGTTATTGATGATGCTGAATCCATCAATAACCAATCCATCATTTCTTCAAAATTCAAAATGGCTGTCTAAACCGGAAGTGACCATTTGAAATCCATCAAAATCGGCCCACTGGTGGTTAAAATCTGGTCACTTCCGGTTTAGACAGCCATTTTGAATTTTGAAAATGTCAGAAATGGATTCAGCATCATCAATAACCCCTAAAACCACTCCAATATCGCCCAGATCAGCCAAGTCAATTTTGTTGGAATATTGCCCACATAGGCAATTATGCTAATGTATGCTAATGATGTATGTTATGCTAATTGCCCAATATATATAAGTTAGCATCCGGCAGTTTCTGAATACTGGGGACCCATACTATATATTTCTAACATAAAACTTTGGGGTACTCAACATTTCCGGGTTCACAATGGGGCCCTATGGGCTGGCCTATATAGGGATTATGGTGACAAAATGTTGAACTATCCCTTTAAAAAAAAGATTAAACTAAATGTCAGTACGTAGTATTTGGACCACACTGATTTCTTGCTCGTGACCATGTTTAACTGCCGTAGCTCGCAGGCCGCGGTGTCGGTGACGTCCTCTGAGGCCTGATGGGAAAACGGAGACCTTCAACCAGCTGTGACCAAACTGCAGCTGCAACAACCAGAAGAACTTCAATCAGATTATTTCAGACCAGAAGGGGGGAAAAAGAATATATTTTACTTTCTGACCCTGTTTTTTAATCAAGTCTTCATGTTTTTGTTTTTATTTCTCTCCTTGACATTATAAAGACAGAATAAAAAAGACGTGTAGGGGAGAGTGGGGTAATTTGTGCCAAGAAGGGAGACACATGGCTTGAGAGGAAAGCACATTTATGTTCAAAAAACAAGTTTTTGCCCTCCAAAGTAAAATTTCTATGATCAAGGTTTTTTGATTGCCGTGTTTGAACAATTATAGATAACTTTGAAAACAGTTCACACATGTTTTTGTGCTTTATTAAGCTACACCATGAGTCTATACAGTTAGCATGATGCCAGCTCAAAATGCTGGGCTTGGGGTAGTTTGTGCCAAAGGGCCTGGGTTAAGTTGTGCCAGTGGCAGTGCTGTCTGTGTATAGGAGAAACATGGCAGTGGTCACTGATTTGCTCGAAACTTAACATGTGTGATGAGGGGCCGCCCCTGAACACACCTGCCCAGTCTGGTTGTGCTCATAGCGCCACCTGGTGGATGAACGAGACATTGCGTTTCTTTGCGCCACAGCCCCCAGTGTGCCTCAGGCCTCCGCGACTACATGAGGACAAGCGAGGGCCCGATCATCGCCGCTTCTGGCTTTGATTTTGTATTGAATGTCTTGCTTTTATATAGCATTAACATTTGTGAGATTAAAATGATCTGTTTTACTTCAAATATCAATGGCACAATTTACCCCACTGTATTCTCTCTAATGGCACAACTTACCCCGCACCGGGGGCAAGTTGTGCCACAAAACCACTTTTTTTTCTAAAGCTATATTTCTGAAACAGTTTATTTAAAGCAGATATCAGTGGAATGTTTTTGTTAATATAAGTCCTAAATAGTCCTATTTTCCGTCAGCAATCACTTACATGAAGTATTTCAGCCTAAACACGAGTCTCTCCGTCACTCTGCTCTGCTGTAACCCGAGGAGAAAATTTTCCTTGTGGGATACAAGTGTTATCCAATGAGGGGAGAGAACGGCATGAAGGGCTGTGTGTGCAGCCAAGGGATGCGCGTGAATGTGGTGACGTAGCACGAGGACCAATTGATGCCTGACAAGGGCGGGGGCTGCTAACTCATGGTGCGTTCAAGGAAACTCGTACTTTGTGTTTTTCCTTCCCGTGAACTCGTACCAGATCGAACTGGTACGAGTTCACGGGTCGGAAGTTACGAGTGGCCGTTATAGGGAACTTTCACAGACAACAGGACGGTAAAAACACGAGCTACGGGTTACCTGGAACGCTACCAAGTCGTAGTTGTGACTTGAAGCTGTAACTTACGGTTTCAAAAGCCTGCCTTGAACACAGCATTAGCCGAAACGGCCGTGCCACTGATATCTGCTTTAAGATTCAAAGTGATTGTTCCCAGGGATGCACAACATCCTAAACTATATGTACATAATAAATTGGGGGCATTATTATAATCCCCTTGCTTTAAAGGCAATTTAAGTAAAAATTGGCACTACTTACCCCGCTCTCCGTGCGACAGAGCAGAGGAGCAGGTCTCTGACGTGGTCTAGTTCCTCCTCTGCTCCGTCCACATGCTGATGTGGTGATGTGGTGTCGACCAGTTTCCACTCCACTCTGCCAGAGCTGAGGACGAAGAGGAGGAGGAGGAGGAGGAGACGAGCTCCAGCTGCTGGCATCCACATTAAAGACTCTTCTCTTTGTTTCTTCTTCCTCTTATGGGAAATGACACAAACTGGACTGAAGACGTCCTGGACTAGAGACACCTGACTGTTAACTGCTGCAGCATCAAAAGCAATACACACGGACTAGATGTCCCTGAACGCCTCACACACACTGCAAAAACTCAAATATCTTACCAAGAATATTTGTCTTATTTTTAGTCAAAATGTCATTTCTAGTCAAAACAAATCTCATTCTACTTAAAATAAGACTCATCACATTAAAAAGTAGCTTGTTTTTAGACACTTTTTTTTTTTTTTACTTCTTTCAAGCATATTTTCACTTGAAATAATCTGATAGTGGGGCAAATTTTTCTACTTATTTCAAGTGAAAATGTGTTTGAAACAAATTAAAATTATCTAAAAACAAGTTAATTTTTAGGTGATGAGTCTTATTTTAAGTGGAAAGAAATGAGTTTTGACCATAGACTGTAAAAAATATGGACGTAGCGTCCGTGACGTCACCCATTGGTTTTGGGGAGTCGTTTTTGTGACTCAAATATACATCATAATCTCTTGTTTATGACAGATAAACCTACACAAATATGGTAACATGGTATACAGTGTTGGGCAAAAAGGAACTGAATTACTACATTATAAAAGTGCCTAATTACCATGAAAAGTAACTATTGTGTTACTTTTATTTTATTTTATAAAATGCTCAAATGTTTCAAATTACTTGGACTCGCCCCCCTAACCTTAACCATAACCATAACCTCCCGTTTATCTGTAACTAACCAACTCACTCTGTATCCCTCCGCAAAGATAAACAGCTTTTTTCTGACTAGTTGATGGAGTGAGAAAAAAAAGGTATATATATATATATTTATAAACCCGTCACAAAATAAAATACACCTGTTAAAGTGTACGTTATATACATTTTAACAGGTGTATTTTATTTTGTGACGGGACTTCCTAAGTCAAGTAATGACGCAGACATTTTATTGCCAGTAACGGTAACAGTGTTATAATGAGGGAAACAGTGACTTTTTTTTGATAACTCGTTACTAAATAAATCGTATATGATAAATAACGTTATCACTAATGTGCAAAAACCAATGCACGTTAACAGAAAGAGGGTTAGCAAAACAGAGGAAAAGAGGCCAGACTGTATAATATATATAAAAGTGGCGTCACAGAATGGGAGGAGCAGGGCCGGCCCCTGGCATAAACCCTCTATGTGGTTGTTTAGGGCCACAGCCGTTAGGTGGGGGGCCACATGATCAGAAAGGTACCGGGGTTCATCAAGTCATTTAAACATCCTGAGGTCTGCACGTGCAGCTATGAGCTTTATATGTAATGTGAAGTCAGTATTCAGCTTCTTTTATCTCACATTTGAGACATTTGGTGAAAATAGAACGGCAGAATAACAACGTTTATGCTTAAAAAGCAATCTTACAAAATTTCATTTTAGACTTGTTTTCTACACTTATCTATTACTGTATTCATATCCTATTTCAAGCACCAAAACAGTTCATTCTCATGACTGAAGGAGTGTTTTCACAAGGGACTTGAATTTTTTTCCAAAAGCAGACTTCAAATTTCCAGCATTTGTCCTAAATTATTTCTTTCTACAGTGTTCTAGGACAAACTGGCCTCAGTGTGCTTACAGCGGAGGTTCTAATATTTAGACATAAAACACTTGAGTATTGTTACATCTGCACGTATCTTAAAAAGAAAATATGTAAAAGTGGAGAAAATGGCCTCAAACCTCAGAGGGCATAAACACGTCTGTATTCAGTTTTAACCAGTGATTTGGTGTTTGCGCTTAGAGTGCAGGGCCACAAACAAAAACCTTGTTTAGGGGGGCCACCAAAATCCTAGGGCCGGCCCTGGGGAGGAGTCAATAAAAAAACAAAACCGAGTCAGATTTCTTGGCTTTAAATCCAACAATAACAGAGAGTTAAAAAAAAAAAAAAATTGGTTCAGCGTCTCTCTTCTGAGGTTCTGTTTCATTTATTTTGTTTCCTTGTGACTGAACTGTGTCACTTCAGATTTGGGTCCGTTGGAAAGCTTCAGTCCAAACAGCTTTAAGGCCTCAGTCATTCATTCATTCATTCATTCATTTTTTTTTATTCAGAACTTTGTTTCACAATACAAAAACAGTTTTTCATGGTAAAATGCAATTAATAAAGCACATTTATATTATACGCCAGGGGAAATTTATAAGTTTCCAAAAAAATGTCAAGTTTTCACATATATTGATAGTCTTAATCGCTTTCTGGTTGTTTGAAAATTTGATGGAGGTTATGTATTGCTTGAGCTCACCGTTAAAAGCAGTAAAGGAAGGTTTTTTTTTAATGAACTTGCATTTGTGAATATGAAATTTTGCCATTAAAATAATAAGGTTGATAATAAAAGTTGTTAGCTTTTTCCTTGTTTTTTTTTCATTCATTCATTCATCCAGACACAGGAGCTGCAGCTGCCGCCACCTACCGGAGGACTGAGGCATCACACCGAAACTCACCGGCGGAACCAAAGAACGACGGAAGTGCGTTTCCAGCCGGACGTAAATAATGTAACACGGCGTTTCCTCCATGCGTGTTCCGTGTTTAAAAGTAGTGTGATTACATTACCCACGTATAAAAAGAGCAGTTTTTTTTTAAACATTAATGTGAATGTTATATTTTTATTTTGTATTTTCGCTGTTTTGTCTGAAAATGGAGACCGACGTGTCGCGATAGTCCGGATACTTCACGGTCCTTTTTGTTTTTCTCTCCATGTGTGGGCATTTCTAGAGAGTAGGAGGTAGGTAATTAATATTAATAATAATAATAACAAGAACAACATGTGAGGCATTAGTAATAACACACACATTAACAACACACAAAAGCACCGTGGCGGATTGATTGACCCGATTTCTGTCGAAGTTCCTGAACGCAACACCAAACCTCATGTGAAATTGTGTAGATTTTGTTGTTTTCTTTACTCAACAGCAAACACGAACATCACATTAGTACAGATTTTAACGTTTTAGTTTTGCTGTGTGTTCTGTGCATAATTCGGTCTAAAAGTCTCATCCACTAAATGACACGTTATTGCGAAATTAAGTTACATTTTGATTCAGTTTTGTGGATGAAAACTGGTGCTAACTCACAACTGTTGAGTTCACTGTCTGTTTCAGAGTCACTTCTAGTTATTTTAGTGTGTTGTTACATCTAAAACATACTTTTATTTCTTGGCTTTTAACACAGTTTGAAACCCAAACACTTCAGCTTCTAGAATGAGAAACAAACCAATTGCGAGTGCTGCTGCAATCTGGGTCCAAGGAGAGATGTAAAAAAAAAAAAAAAAAAAATGTAGGTTGTAAAAAATCAGATGCTCATCAAGACTAAAAAAATGTAGAAAAAAGAGAGCTGACTGAAGCCAAAGAGGCAGTCTGAGGCACTCTGAATGTAGTGTAATAAAAATCCTTTATAGGGATGGACCAACTCGTTTCGACATTGTCTTCTTCTTCAGGGTGATAGATAATGAAGCACAGGTGTCTCTATTTAAAGAGTCCCAGTGGTCATGTGATCATGTGATCATAGGACACCACCCAACATGACAAACAAACCAAAAAGAGAAAGAAAAAGAAAAGGACAAAAGTGAAATATATAGTGAAATATACACATTTCATAAACAAAAAACCTTCAGCTTCTAAGTTCTTATTGTTGTTCCTCTTTTAATTGCTTTTATTTTGTGTGTTCCTATATTTTACTAACTGTAATGTTGATTTTATTTATTTTTTATGTCTGTGTAAAGCACTTTGGTCAACTTGGTTGTTTTTAAATGTGCTCTATAGATAAAAAGGATTGGATTCCTACTTTAAAGCAGAAGTCAGCGATCCGGTGGTTTTGTCTAACTTCCTGTCAGCAGATGGAGTTAGCAGTCCCCGCCCTCGTCCCTACGTCACCACATCCACGCGCATCCCTTGGCTGCACACACAGAGAGGACCGCCCCTTTATGCCGTTCTCTCTCCTCATTGGATAAAGGTTGTAGGATACAAGGAAAGTTTTCTCCTGGGCTCAGAGCAGAGCAGAGTGACTGACAGACCCGTGTTTCAGACCAAACACTCTATAGAAGTGATTGCTGTCGGAAGATAGAACTATTTAAAGGGATAGTTCAACATTTTGGCAAATTGGCCCATTGCCATAATCGCTATAGTCATAGCAGTAGGTTCATTACCTTTAATTGTAGGTGTAAGCTATTTTTAGTACAGCGGAGCGCAGCAGCAGGCTGCTCAGAGCTACGCTATGGAGGCTAAGGGAATTTCTTGGTTTCCCTCATTAAACTCATCAAATACAAAATCCCAAAACTCCACAGCGCTTTTGTAGACAAGTTGTGACCTGCACAACCACCACGCTATGAGATAATGACGGAAGGATACGAAACGGAGCCGTTTTCGAGGTAAATTCATACAAAACCGCTGATGCGCGTTGCGTTCAGGGACAGTTTTTCAGCAAGCAGTCTCCGTATTTACCCTGTATTTACCTCGAAAATGGCTCCGTTTCGTATCGTTCCGTCATTATCTCATAGCGTGGTGGTTGTGCAGGTCACAACTTGTCTACAAAAGCGCTGTGGAGTTTTGGGATGTTGAATTTGATGAGTTTAATGAGGGAAACCAAGAAATTCCGTTAGCCTCCATAGCGTAGCTCTGAGCAGCCAGCTGCTGCGCTCCGCCGTACTGAAAATAGCTTACACCTACAATTAAAGGTAATGAACCTATACTGCTATGACTATAGCAATTATGGCAATGGGCCAATTTGCCAAAATGTTGAACTATCCCTTTAAGACTTAGATTAACACAAATATTCAGCTTACTTCTGCTTTAAAGGTGTACAGAAAAGAAAAATGAATTTGATTCCACAATGGGTTTACATTAGTGTAATAACTCATCTATCAGACGATGGAGCCCAAACTTTGTGCAAAATTCTATTTTCGAGTAAATCCGGGATAAAAGTGTGGTAGTTTCTTTTCGCACTGGATAATGCAGGCGCACAAATTATACGTCACGTTGCTGACGATTCATCAGCCACTGATATTGGATCCGTCATCCGTCAATCAAACGTCTGAGGCACACACACACACACACACACACACACACACCGAGCTCGGTCTCGCCCCAAACATTGAATATCCCGCCCGCTTGATAACGACCAATCAAATTCGTTTTCCTTACTCGGGTAAACTCGTGTGGCAACTCGTGGAAACTCGGCGTGACAAACCTTTAAAACATAAGTAAGGATAAATTAAAGAGTCAGAGTGAAGTTGAGTTGACAAGTTCCTTCCTTCCTTCCTTCCTTCCTTCCTTCCTTCCTTCCTTCCTTCCTTCCTTCCTTCCTTCCTCTGCAGAGTGATGGAGAGTCTGGATGAGCACTTTTGTAGCGGCGTCTGTGTTTTTTTCTCCACGAGGAGGGAAAAAATGGAAATAAGTGACTAAAAATGTCCCTGTAAAAGTTTAATATACTGTAAAATTCATTTCCCACTGTTTGAATAAGTAAGAAGTGAGTCACTGTAGATGAAACTTGAGTCCTCTTTATGTTGATGTAACTAAATTCAGAGGTTTTGATTTTTAACCTGTGTTTGTTCGCATGACAAAAAAAAAAAAAAAAAAAAGTCTGAATGAGTTCTGTGTGTGTTCGTCACAAACCAAAAAAATATGATTCATCTCTGTGGTTTGAAAAGAGAAATGTTCACTTTTAGAGAAAACAAAGGGGTTTAATTCCAAACTGAGCACAAATCCATCTCAGAAAAATAAGTTCTTGGTTGATTAATTGTTGATTCATAGATTTTTAAAAAAAGCTTTGTAATGTCAAAACTTGGAAAATTAAATCCGTCGTGTTTTCCCTGTTTTTTAATCTCTGCAGAGTGATGGAGAGTCTGGATGAGAAGCTGAGGGGTCTGTCCATCGCGCGGCGCTCCCAGCCGGACGACGCCACCTACCTGCTGCACGTGGCGCAGCAGCCCGGCGGCGGTGGCGACCTGCTGGCGGCGTCCTGCTCCAACTTCACCGTGCACCTGCACAACAAGGACACGCTGCGGCTGCTGGGTCGGTACCGGGGCCACACGGCGCCGCTGGCCGGGGTCGCCTTCGCCCACGGCTCCCCCGGCCTCCTCTACTCCGCCTCGGCCGACGGGACGGTCCGCGGCTGGGACGTCCGGCGGCCCGGGACGGCGCCCGCGGTCCAGATGTTTAAGAGCGACTCGTCCCACAGCTTCTGCAGCTTCGACCTGAGCTGCGGCGACTCGCTGCTCTGCGCCGGCACCGAGCAGATCAACGACGAGGACAGTTTCCTGGTGTTCTGGGACGCCAGGAAACCAGGCGGCGGCGGCGGCGGTAGGACTGGAACTAATGATTATTTTCATTATTGATTAATCTGTCAATTATTTAAACTATTAGTTGATTAGTTGTTTGGTCAATAAAATGTTGAAGGGATAGTTCAACATTTAGTCAAACCGGCCCATCACCATAATCCCTATAGTCATAGCAGTAGGTTCGTTACCTTTAATTGCCGGTGCAAGCTGTTTTTAGAACGGCGGAGCAGAGCCGTGAGCTGCTCAGAGCTACGCTACGGAGGCTCATTATGGGATTTCTTGGTTTCCCTCATCAAACTCATCAAATACACAATCCAACAACTCCACAACGCTCTGGTGGACAAGTTGTGACCTGCACATTCACCACGCTATGAGATAATAACACAACGTTACCACACAGAGTTGTTTTAGAGTTGTCCCTGAAGGCAACGCGCATCAGCTGGTTTTGCATGAATTTCCCTCTAAAACAACTCTGTGTGGTAACGTTGTGTTATTATCTCATAGCGTGGTGAATGTGCAGCTCACAACTTGTCCACCAGAGCGTTGTGGAGTTGTTGGATTGTGTATTTGATGAGTTTGATGAGTTTGAAACCAAGAAATCCCATAATGAGCCTCCGTAGCGTAGCTCTGAGCAGCTCACGGCTCTGTTCCGCCGTTCTAAAAACAGCTTGCACCGACAATTAAAGGTAACGAACCTACTGCTATGACTATAGGGATTATGGCAATGGGCCAACTATCCCTTTAATAATCGATAATTGTTTGATTAATTGATTAATTGCTTCGTTCTAGGCGGTGTCTCAGGCCTTCTGGGTGTTTACTCTGAGTCGCACAGCGATGACATCACACAGGTGTGTTTCCACCCGCGGGACAAAGACCGCTTGGCCTCGGGCTCCACCGACGGCCTGGTGAACGTGTTCGACCTGAGCCGCGGCGGCGAGGACGAGGCGCTGCTCGCCACCTGCAACAGCGACTCGTCGGCGGCGGCGGTGTGCTGGTCGGGGCCGCGCTACCAGCAGCTGCTCTGCCTGAGCCACGACGAGGGGCTGCACCTGTGGGACCTCGGCCAGCTGGACACGGACCGGCCGCTCACCGTCTTCAGCACCGCCGACGCCCGCGGCAACGGCAGCAGCGGCGGCGATGGCGGCGTGGACGTGGACTATAGGGGTGGGTATTGCCAAGGACCTCACGATACGATACGCATCACGATACTTGAGTCACGATACGATATTGCGATATCCAAATTTTGCGATATATTGCGATATTCTACGATATTCTACATAGTTCACTGAAAAATGTAAAAGGCATTATGCATCTTAAAATCCGAGTTGTATGTACATCAGATGATAGGCAAGGCAAGGCATCTTTATTTATATAGCGCATTTCATACCAAGGCAACTCAATGTGCTTTACATAAAGACAAAACATTAAAAAAAAGAAGCATAAAACAGAATAAAAACAAACAAAACACTGAAAACAGAGTTAAAAGCAAGAGCAAATAAAAGTAAAATAAAATAAAATAGATAAAGTTTTAAGTTCTCAGCTATAAGCACATGAAAAGAGAAATGTGATAATGTGATAGTGATAATTTATGGGACAAACTGAGTCAAAACAATATAATTCAAATTATCCATGCCATTTTATACAAGTGCAAGTTAGTACAGTGACACCTCGCGGAGCAGAGGTGCGGAAGTCATACTGGATTTATGTCTGAAACATGATTTATTATTTGAAAAAAAAATTTTTTTGGATTTTTTTCTTTTTATTAAAAAAATCGATATTTAAAGGTTGAATATGTAGAATATTTATTAAAAGCTATATTTTTTCTAAAATAATACATCCATGGGGCCTTTAGAGGGGTACAGAATGAAAGTATTGCTTTTCCATTAAAAAATTTGTTTTAGTCTGAATTATTATTTTTAATGTTTTTGACGGGCTCGACAGCTGACTTTCTGTCAACGTTCTGTTTACATTCGTACCTGCCTGTAGCCGACATGTGGCTCAGTTCTCCGCTGTTTTCCTGCCTCCTCCCGGTCGGATGCGTTTGTTTCCAACCAAGCCTTTTTAATAATCAATTGGTGGATCAATGGATTATCATATACTTGTTTGGATGGGTGTATTTGTGTAGTCTTATCTGTCATAAACACGTTTATCGTCGCGGACTTTCGGTGCCACCGAGCTCCTTTTTTTTTTTTCCCCAACTTGACGAGAGCAGTGACAGCGGAGGCTCTGAGGCTCTGAGCAGCAGCGGTGTGAAGGCAGAGAGCCTCCACTCTCCCTGTAACAAGCTACAAGTCATTTATTATGCTGTTAATGACGGTAAAAATGAAACATAAGGTAAATATCCTGCTTAGCTCTCCTCCTCTGCTGTCCTCTGTTCAGAGCGGAGTCCCTAGCAACGGCCCGTTTTACCTAGCAACGGTCTGGCAATCGACTGCTGGAATTCTTTTTCTGTTGTTGTTCTTGTAATTCTACATAGTCAACCTTTAAATATTGAATATCGATATCGTATTGCGATATAAAGTAACGCGATATATTGCCATAATGATATTTTTGCCCACCCCTAGTGGACTACCTGGTGGGCGGCCGGTGGCTGGAGGAGGCGAGGAAGCTGCTGGTGGTCGGCGGTCGTAGCGGCGGCGGCGGCGGCGGCGAGCTGCTGCAGCTGATGGAGTGCGACGCCGACGGGCTGCGGCCGCTGCGGAGCCTGGAGGGCGGACACTCGGCCACGGTGCGCTGCTTCCTGTGGGACGCGGCGGGGGAGGCGCTGGTCACGGGCGGAGAGGACGCTCAGCTGTTGCTGTGGAAACCGGGAGGGGAGGAGGCGTTGACGACGACGACGACGACGACGACGACGGGGAAAAAGGAGTCGATGAAGAGCGAATCGTCTGCGAGACTCAAATCCAGGCCGCATAAGAAACACGGATACCAGAGGCTGAAGAAGGCCACGTAGCAAAGACGTGACCGGACTGGACCGACCCACAATGCATTGCGCCAAGCAGCAGCAAGACTTAAAGGGATAGTTCAACATTTAGTCAGATCCTCCTCTCACCATAATCCCTATAGTCATAGCAGTAGGTTCGTTACCTTTAATTGTCGGTGCAAGCTGTTTTTAGAACGGTGGAGCAGAGCCGTGAGCTGCTCAGAGCTACGCTACGGAGGCTCATTATGGGATTTCTTGGTTTCCCTCATCAAACTCATCAAATACACAATCCAACAACTCCACAACGCTCTGGTGGACAAGTTGTGACCTGCACATTCACCACGCTATGAGATAATAACACAACGTTACCACACAGAGTTGTTTTATAGGCAAATGCAGCCGGAACTACTTTCCAGACGCGGCTGCTGGGCGGAGGGATTTCAAAACTGCATTTTCTTCATGTGTTGTAATATTACATAATCATACATGATTATTTCATAGCGTGGTGAATGTGCAGGTCACAACTTGTCCACCAGAGCGTTTTGGAGTTTTTTATTTGTGTATTTGATGAGTTTCATGAGGGGAAAAGCGGAAGTACCATCCGTCGAGTTGGCTAAGCAGCTCACGGCTCTGCTCCGCCGTTCTAAAAACAGCTTGCACCGACCTTTAAAGGTATCCAACCTACTGCTATGACTATAGGGATTATGGCATTAGGCAAATTTGCCAAAATGTTGAACTATCCCTTTAAAAGTGTCTCAATAAGACGAGACAATCTGTTTGGATCACAGATATCAAACTGTAACAGCTGGTTTTCATATTTAATGGAGATTATATATTATAAGATTTTGGAACTTGGATCATGCGTCTTTAAACTCAGGACAGTTTTAATAGTAAAATATAAATAATAAATATTTACTATGTGAGTCTGTGAGTGGTATCACTGTGTATTGATCTGGTATCGATGGTTGTAATACTTAAGTTATATCATCATATATCTGACTGACTGACTGTCGCTGTGCCAACGTTACTACTGGTATGATGTCATACCTGTTTGACTTTAACTTAATTAACCCTTCACTTTGTTTTTTATTTTGCAAAATTAGACATGTATGAGAATATTTTCCATAGTATTTTACTATTTATTAGACTAAATGATAGATCAATAATATAACAGATTATAGAATCGTACTGGTTTGAGTGATACTGACATGTTCCACAAATGAAATGAAAAACAAACAAAATATATAATGAAATATATAATGAAAAAAATGGGAGAATATGAATCTTTCTCCTCTATTGTGAAGTTGCTGTTGGATTAATGTGTGGAAGAGCGTTACATCATCACCACAAGTGGATTATACCCTCTGTACTGTTTATTTGTTGTTTGAATATTTAATTTTTTAACCAAAAACTATAAAATTTTGCCAAAATACTCATTGTTATTATTATTGTCTCTGTTTTTCCTATTATTTCATTTAGTGTCAGTAATAGTTCCTCTTTAAAGCTGCAGTGATTAGATCATCACTATCAAATGACAAAGAATGGAAAAAACGTGATTGGTGGAGCAACTGTATGAATGTGTGTGTGTGTGTGTGTGTGTGTGTGTGTGTGTGTGTGTGTGTGTGACTCAGGTGAACTCATGCAGTGATTCAAGCGGTTGTAGTGAGCTCAACCCATTCACAGCGACACAGACGTTCAGGGCTCAGAAATGTTTTGTGTTTGACTCACAATGATGTTTGTCGACAACAACATTTACAGCTTTTTATAGTGACTTGAAAAACAACACACACACACACACACACAGGTGGACGGTGATGAAACAGGTGGAGTCACCGCGTCAGACAAAGCAACTTGTTTCACAGGAGGTGCACTCCTTTAAGTCCTGTATTCTTCCATCCACAATTAAGCTTTGATTTATTTGTTTTCACATTTAACAAAAGAAATGAATAAAAATAAAACATGTGCACACAAATACATGATTACAGTACATGTATTTTTATTTACATAAATTCAAAATAAACTTCCTAAAACTTGAGACCAATAGACTGACTGTGATGTGGATATGTGTTAAGATCACATAAGGATAGTAACAACCAGGTAATGTTCTCTATCAAATCCTGAATAAGAAATAAAAGTATTTTATTTAGTGTATAAGATGTAAAGAAGATAATATATGACATTACTCAGATTTCACCTCTAGTGGAAAAAGGTTATTCTTATATAATAAACGTACTGTAATGATCAAAATTATAATAATATAACATTGTAATGATGATGTATTACTTCTAATAAATGTGTACATATGCCACGTCATATTATATATATGTGCTGTATATAAGCAGGTTTCTCTTTCACACAAAAACAGGATTTTGGACTAGAATGAATATAGGAAACACCCTTACTAAGTAATTATATTTGAAAATAAGTTAGTTATTAAAATAGAAACAGGACTGTTGCTTTTTTTTTTTCTTGTAATACTTGGTATTGTATAGTTTACTGGAGTCTTGTTGGAGGTGAGTGGATTAAATATCAGGCATATGGGGCTGTTCTGTGATGTGGATATGTGTTCAAATCATATAAGGATACAGGTAATGTTCTTATAAGAAAATGATGATGTAAAGATGACACTACTAACACCAGATTGCACCTGAAGTGGAAAAATGTGTATACTTATATAACAGACGTACTGTGATGATCATTATTATAATAATATGACATTGTAATGATGGTGTATAACTTGTAATAGGCGGGAACACGGGCCAGGTGTCATATGTATATATGCCATTATTAATTATGGGTTTATACTGTACATTAAAGATGATTAGACATTATTACACTTTCTCTTTTACGACAGCCACAAACACAAGATTTTGGACTAGAATAAATATAGAAAACACCCTTGCTAAGTAAATAAATGTAAATAAGTTAGATAATAAAGTAGAAACAGGACTTTGGCTTTTTTTTTCTTGTAATATATGTTATCATATAGTTTATTGCAGTCCATGGAGGTCACATCTGACAGGGGATCAAGTTTACATTGACTTTTATAATAATAATAAGGTTATATGTGAGGTATATAGGACTGTTTTGTGATATTGCCCCCTTTCCCCCCCCTTATATGTGCGGCCATGGAGGTGGGTATATTCATAGTGGTGTGTAGCCCCTATATGTTCTAGTTATGTAACTCCTCTCCTCTCCTCTCTGCTGTAACACATCCCGCTGTAATCCACTCCTCCTTCACGCGGCGCTGCTCCGGTTCCGAGGCCCCGGTTCATAAGAGCGGTAAACCGGCCGGTAAAAGAGTGTGTGAGTGTGTGTGTGTATGTGTGTGTGTGAGAGAGAGAAAGAGTGTGTGTGTGTGTGTGAGTGAAGCACAGGGCTGGGCCTCGGACAGGTTTAGCCTCATTCCTGCACGCTGTGTGGTAAAGACTCCACACAGACTCATACAACACACACACACTCACCATGCACTCTGCTTTCTTTCTTTTTTTAATTTCTTTTTTTTAATTATTATTTTTCCTTTTTTTTTTATTTTTTCCCCTTTCTTTTTATTTTTTATTTTTTTCCCCCTCTACTCTGCTTTCTGCCCCGATCTCTTTCCTTGTCCCTTCTCCTCCTCCTCCTCCTCCTCCTCCTCTTCCACCTAACCCGACGGATTCGAAGCCTCGTTTCCCTCCGCGGTGATTGACAGCCGCCGCCGACCAATCACAGCGCAGGACGCCGACGGCCGCAGCCAATCGGCGTCGTACGTCGACCCCTAAGCCCCGGCCAAGCACGCTACGGTGCGTCTCTGTTATGTGTGCCATGGTCTCAGGCAGCTCAGCCCCAGCAGTGTGTTGACAATAGGGTGAAAAGAAGAAACAGCCCCGGATCATAAACGAGCTGAGGAAAAAAAAAAAAAACACCAAAAAATCCAGGGGTTTGGGATGTAATTGCGTTAATCTAATCGTTTTTATACAGCCGTGTTTTGTTATTAATGGAAGTTTGAGGATTATTCCGTTGGAAGGGAAGGAAAACGAGAAAAAAAAGGGTAGGCTACTCGTGGGTTTGGCTGTTTCAGGCCAAAAGATTTTCCTGCCGCTGCCGCCGCTGCTGCTGCTTGGGAAAAAAGGCTGGAGGTAGCCGCCTGTGCTAACAGTTAGCCCGCTAGATTTCCCCCAAAAAACACATAGGATATAACTCCTCCTCGCCGCCGTCGCCGTCTCCGTTGCGAACCGCAGAGGATCAAGGTAAAGTAAAAAAAAAAAAAAAGAAAGTAACTACGATTGGAGAGAAGCTAACAGTCACAGCCACTCGGTCGGTTGCTGCTGCTGCTGCTGCTGCTCGGGACTTGGGACGGTGTGTGTGACTGTTCCCCCCCCAGCTCTCCCCCACCTCCCCCCGGTCAGTCTGTCAGTCTGTGAGCGCTAGCTAGCGGTAGCAGCATTAGCACTACTACTACTACTGCTGCCCTGTATTTACATCTGGGATGATGGGTGATCGCCCGAGCCCGCCCAGGTAACGTTATCTTACATTAGCAACACATGCAATTATTATTTATTTATTTATTTTTTAAAGATTTGATCTATTCACTGCTGTGTTTTTTTTATATCTATCAATCAACTTCTTGTGTTTTTATTTGCTCAGAATGAATGCGAGCGAGCTGGTGGTGGTGGTGGTGGCGGCTAGCAAGCTAACGCTAAAGCTACATAAAATAAAATAAATAGAATTTAGCGGAAGGCTGCATTGGATTTGTGTTATGTTAACTATATGTAAATGTTTAGTTGGTTTTTGATTGGAAAACCACTGGTTTAACGGGTTAATACAGTTAAATTCAACCGCTTTGTGTTGTGGATGTGGTTAATCGGGAAGCTAACGTTGCTAACTAGCTAGGCAGTTAGCTTGCTACCTAAAAAAAATACCCGTTTTCTGAAAATTAAAATGAATAAGATTGGTAAAAAGGCTGCATTGGATTGTTGTTAACTATATTTAGATTTAAATGTTTCGTGGATTCTGTGGAAAACCACAGGTTTAACGGGTTAATACGGTTAAAATTCAATCGCTTTTGGACTGTGGGGTTAATCGGGAAGCTAACGTTGCTAACTAGCTAGCTAGCTGGCTAACGTAAGTGAGGAGGCTGATGTGATCGCGCTGTCAAGTTTTTGAATATTGTGCTGCTGCTGCCAGGCCCAACATGGCCAAGCTAACACCAGCTCTCTTACACGGCTTGATTGCTTGATTTCTTCCTTTATTATTTTGATTTTATTCACCCTGTGCAGCTGATGGCTTGTCAAGTAAATCATGTAACATCAAATTGCATTCAGTGCTCCAGAGACTGCTCC
>NC_140928.1:4295247-4314394 GCF_045865225.1 Trachurus japonicus | reverse complement strand
GAGTGCTTTCTAAGCGTTTTGCCCCTAAAATTTGAGACAGTTCAAGTCCATTTTCATCTGCTTGCACATGTGCAACCACAGGGCTCAAGACTGACTTTTTATACTATCATCACAGTGGTCCCTAACCTTAAAATTTACTAAAACCTACTTTTCATCCATGATCCTCATACAAACATGGGCCTGACACCTGTAGTGACAGATCCCAGAAGGCTGCTAACAAGTTTCACCAGTGTTAAGAACAACCCCCCCCCTCAAAAATCCCAGCAAATTTACAGGTTGCACATGCACAAGTAGATGAAAAATGTTCTTGTCTTGCACTGTGTCAGATTTTATAGGGGCAGTCTGGAGGCCTGACCCAGTACATCTGCTGGGTTTTGGTGAAACCTGGAAGTGGCGACTCAAAGTATCTGCAAATCTGTCATTACAGGTGTCAGGTTGATGTGTGTGAGGATCATGAATGAAAAGGAAATGTGAATATTTGCTTTACAAGTTGATTTACAGTGTTTGCCCTCTACATTTTCCTGTTTGTGCTCCTAAAATGTTTAAGTTAGGGGGGGCCACTGTGAACTTAGAGAGCCTGGAGCCTTGGCCTGAGCAGATCACAGTAGATAACATAACATCATACTGCATTAATGCATTGTCAAGGGATATAATCTTTATCATGCTATTTGGGTTAGGTGGTGGTGGCTTAGTGGCTGATCTCTCCAGGCAGAGCTGATGATGATGATGATGGTGGTGGTGGTGATGGTGATAGCAGCAGGACGGTCGGTTGTCGAGGGCAGGTTTGCTTTAAAAAGTAAAATGCTGATGTTTGTTTTTAATCCTCATGGTGCTTTGGGGTAAAAAGGCTTTGTGAATCTGGCCTGAGACAAGTTTAGCTTCTCCTGTCAAGTGAAGCCAACTGTCAAATGTGTGGTGGTGATAATCCGATATGAACTTTGACTGGCTGAGCACTAAGATACTGTGTGTGTATGTGTGTGTGATAGTGTTGTGGTACTCTAGACCAGACTTGAACCTCATATTCAAGGTCTTGGTCTTGTCTCGGTTTCGTTTAAGATGGACTTTTTTCTTTTTTGCAGTGACAAATGTCTCTCTGTGTCTCTGTCTCACTTTGGTTTCTGTGATTTTCATTCAACAAGTTCCAGATAATTCAAACAGTTGTACTAAAGAAGTATCTGCTTGTGTTAAACCATGTGAACAACTTGGTGTCACCAGTGTCGACAGTGGGAGGAGACTTCTGTTCTTCTGTTCAATACAAACTTTGTTTACATTAAATATGATTTAGATTTTACATCATATCATCTTTTCTTTTTTTTATCAGAGGAGGAATAATGTAAATATCAAGGCACATGATTATTATGAGGACTGGGACTGAATACAGTGATGGTCTTGAACACGGTTTCACATTGGTTTGGTTTCGGACTTGACTCAGTTTCGGTTTAGGTGGACTTGACTACAATACTAGTGTGTGACCGACTCGAATCTCTAACTATGCCACAGGACTGTCATGTTTTTATTTCATTTTTGTTTTTGTGTGTGTGTGTGTGTGTGTTGGCCACCATTGTGTCAGCATGTATATACAACCACGGTGGCCTCTAATGACACTGTATTGACATGATGGGATTGAGAGTGAGAGGTGCGTTATACAACACAGAGGTGAGGTGAAGGACTAATGGTATGTGACTTCATCTAAAGACTTTTTAACTTTTACTTGCTCTGTCAGGTGTGTGTGGGTGACACTAGCAGCGCGGTGCCAGAGGCCAGGCCAGGTGTGGCGTCGTCAGTTAATGCACATGTGACGAGTTGACTGTATTATTTATTGCAAAGGTGTGCTGCTTGCTTACGGTACCTCTGTAACTTTTTCTTTTAACGTCGCAGCAGTTTGAGTCCCAGGTCCAGCCCCGGGTTGAGATAGAGAGACACAGCTCAACATCCAAAGTCTCCTGTGTTTATGGTGACGCCGGCCGGAGCAGCAGCAGCAGCAGCGAGCGACTGCCTACTTCTTATCAGCTCTGTATGACTCTGTATGAGTGTGTGTGTGTGTGTGTGTGTGTGTGTTGGAAAAAAGTTGCTGAGTTCATTTGTTCTTGACTGTGAACAGCGTAATTATCCCTTGAATGAATCACACCAATTAGACGTGCTGTCAGATTGCAGCATTCAGTCAAAAGTGAAACGAGATTCATACTGATGTAATTAGCGGTGGGACCTCGTATCCATTTATCAGTGAGTCTGAGAGATTGATATGTTAAAAAAAACAAAAGAAAACCCTTTTCTTTTGTTACGTGTAAATAGTTTCTAGCTGTGATGTGATAAACTTGGAGGCTTGGCTCTGGCTGCAACGCTGAAACAGTTCTCAGGACATTTAAGTTTCTTGTGACAACAGATGTTGAGTGTTTCTTTACTTGATGGCTCAGGAACAGTTAGATAACAAAAACTAAAAATTTGCATGGCAATATTTTTGTTGTTGTTGAAAACTTTTTATTCATTTTATGCTAAAAAGAAAAACTAAATAACATAAAAAAATGTAGAAAACATACGGACAATACATGGCAGTTCATGTGTATTCACATTTCATTCAGGTGAAGCATAAATAGTATATACTATTGAATGTACATTCATAAAAAAATAAAAAACTTAAAAAATGACAATAATTTTAATTGGCAATCAGTTTGTATTCACAAACATTTCTGCACAAATTGCAATTAATTCAACACAGTTGTCAGTCAGCTGTGTTGAATTGTAATGTTGAAATGTTGAAAGTCAGCTTTTCTAATTTGAATATTTGCTGTTCGTTTAGTCTTATAATAATAGAAAATTACCGGTAAATGTTATTAATATATACATTTTGACTTGTTATTTCACAAAAGTTTCCATAGTTTTTAACAGTTTTCTAATATTTTATGACCAAACAATGAATGGCCTCAGTTTGATTACAGTTATGATGATTGTTATGGTACAGTCTGATAATGATACGTTTATAACTGATGTCCTAGTTAAAGGTGGTGTCGATGTTCTGGACATTATCACACTATGAGCCGTCTCTTGTTTTTATATATTCCTTATTTAAATTTATGGTGAAGGATATGAGAATTTACATTAATTAGATTGATTAGAATTTATTGCAGAACAGATGACTCATGTTGCGTCAGCTCCAACAGCCACAGCTAACAGACACTGTAAGTTGATCATCAGAAACATATTGAATTTATGAATGATTTTACATTGTTTCAGTATCTTTCAGTATATCAAATAAGATATAATTATTTTATTCATCTATATCTATATTTTTCTGTTTATTTTACTGTTGCCTGGACAAAAGACATTTAAAGACGCTGCCAATTTTTTATTTTTTATTTTTTTACCAACTGCTAACATTTTACACACCAAATGTTTGGTGGGTGAATGAATGAAATAAGAATAAACACGGTTAGTTGCAGCTATAATATGACAATTTTAGGGACAATGAGCTCCTTTAGCTTTAATTATTAAGTTGTGATGATGGGATATAAGACTGAAACATCTGCAGAGATGTTGTGCTGCTTTGTGCCTTAAATGTTGCGTTCATGGTTCAGCGTGATGTACGGTAATCCTCTGAACCGATGTCATTGTGTCTTGGGTTAAAGTGAAATCGAGAGTGAACAGTTCGTCCATAATATTTTGTTTTGTGATCAAATGTTTTATTAGAGTTTGAGAGGCATCTTCATACATTCAACAGCTCAGTAGCCGTCAAACATGTTAAAACACTAAACAACACAAAGGACCAGTGGAGTATAGGAGGGATAGATGTAAATTAAAGACCCCCTAAACCAAAAATGCCCCTTTTGAAATTATTAACATGTCAATTTAGTGTGTGGGCTCTGCTACAAGGCATTTTAGGAGCAAAATTGCAAATCCACGGCGCCATAACTGAGCATTTTAGACTTGAAAATGCAAGTTTCAAAACCAGAGTCTGAAAAAACTCTCATTTGTTGTTCACTGTGATGTGATCTACTTACACGGCTAGATGTTCAAACATGTTATCATTAGTTGCCGTGGCCCAGAGGTTCAGTCTACGCCTTGAATGCAGATTTTTCAATGAGGGAGAAATAGTAGACCTGTTTTTAGCCTATGTGGGAGCTTTTTTAAACAACTTTTTTGTGGGAAAGCAATTTTAATAAAAAAAAAACAGTCATAGCAGAGCATTTTTACAAATTTTAAAATGCCTCTTTAGGGGGATTTTAAAATACGTTTGTCTGTAACATTCACATCCTGATGTTGAGTCGTTTTTAGACTTTTCCTCCTCCTGTTCATGTTTGTGTGCATCTCTCTTCAGCTGCTTTTCGCGCTGCCCGGCCGCTGCCTGTGTTGACTTCCTGTTGAACAGCAGCTCCCTCCCTCCCTCCTCTTCCTCCCTTTCTGTTGCTTGCTGTGCCCCCTCCTCTCCTCTCCTCCCTCTCCTCTCCTCTCCTCTCTCTCCTTCCTCCTTGTTCTTTTAATCCCTCCTTCCCTCCCTCCCTCCCTCCCTCTCTCTCTGTCATCTGCTCTCTTATGTAAGAGCCATGGGCGGGGAGAGAATGGCTTTGGAGCTTGGGTGCCGTTGAACGCCTGACCACCCGCCTGTGTCGTCCTGCTGCTCTGCTCTGCTCTGCTCTGTGTTGTTGTTACGGCGACGGTGACGGCGGTGACGGTGACAGCTGTGCAACTCTGGAGTGTTTTCGCCATTAGCCGGCAAAGTCAGGGAGGAGAGCGGACAGGAAGTGAAGTGAGGGACTGATGGTTGTACATGGGGAGAGCAGCGCCCCGTTGCACAGGTAGGTGATTGAAGCCCAGCGGGAGGGAGAGTTGTCGCTCTGTGGATCGTTGCCGTTGGTGATGATGGTGATGATGATGTCGAAGCCGGTTCCTCGGCGACTTCACTCGACTCCACACACAGATGTTTGATAAATGCAGCAGAGCTGGTTTGATCGGCGCTGAATGAAGCAGACTTGGCTGGATGAAGTCATCGCTGGCAGAGGGAGAAGTTGCATTAGGGCTGTAGTGAGTGTGTGTGTGTGTGTGTGTGTGTGTGTGCGTGCGTGCGTGAGTTTGAGTGTGTGTGTGTATTTAAAACGCGGCTTCCTTAGGTAAAAGTCAAATCAATTATTAATCTGCTCATTATTCTCTTTGCTAAATCCATTAAAGGCCGTTATAATTCCTCCAGCCTGCTGCCCTTTGAATGTCTGGCTTTGTCTGGGCCGACCGTCCAAAGACATTCATTCATCATTCATTCATTTTTTTACTTTTAATTTAATTATCTGTCCAAAAAAGAAATGCACATTTGATTTTCCAGCATATGAAGAATGGCCTTAAATTAGTCAGACGAACAGTTTAAAACCCAAAGATGTGATAAAGAAAAGCATTGAGCCGTTTGAACCCAGCGGTTTCAGCTCCGTTATGTCGCCGTCTTGTCGTCTTGAGCTTTTTGGGGGAAAAGCTCCTCCCAGAAAAGAGTTGAGTGAAACATTGGACGGCAGCTGTTGCTCCAAATCAGCATCACTGTAACTCTTGTAATTGTGGATTCGGAACTGATTATAGGAATATTTAAGAAAAAAAAAGAAAACCCTGAGGTGTCAAAGTGTGTGTACGTCAGAGCTGCTGCTTTAAGCCTTTAGTTACCCGAGTTAATCTCAGAGTGAAGGTGATTTCAGACGCCTTGGCTCCGTGTTTCCTCTCTGCAGCAGCAGCAGCAGCAGCAGGACACTGAGCAGGTGTTGAGGTGTCAATTTGCAGGTTTTTGTTGTTGCTGTTGTTGCTGTTGTTGTTGTTGTTGTTGTTGTTCAGAGGCTCAGATGCTGCTGGGAACTCACTTTGTATAACATTTGAATAGTCCTGTGTCTGAGTTTGAAAGGCAAAACATGGCATTACATTTAAATATTCATTCATGTACTGTAGCTTAGGTGTCCAGCTGCAGCCACTGTTTATTTTTTTCATTTTAGGGCTGCAAGTGATAGGGCTGTCAATCTTCCCCCCAAATCAGGTTCGAATTTCTAACCCATCTTATGTTAAATATTCGACTAACATTCGAATTTTTAATATGTTTTTTTTTTTTTAACCTCATTATAGAGGGGGGGGGGGCAGCGATGACGGTGGCGACGACACAGCAGAACGCAGAACAATCCTGCATAGGAGCTGTCCATGGTTACTTCACCAAAAGTCTCTTGAAGTGTTAAACAAAGAGAACTATGGACTGTGGAAGTTTGAAGAGCAAAAATACAGAAGTTATCTTGACGTGAACCGTATGTTGCGGTGTAAAAAAAAAAAAGAGGATCGTTGATTCGGTGGAAACGCGGCTTCACAGGCGGGGGCTGCGGGGTTAGGGCACAGAGTAGTGGTGCAACAGATCACAGCTGATCCGTGATCAGCACACAAGTGGTCCGTGGATCGATGGACACATACGCGCACCGTGGCGGCCGAATGAACAGGCAATTAAAAAAAAAAACTCTGCTGTTATATTTGAAGCTGCAGCTTTACCTTGTGCACAACAACAACTGCATTTTGTTTTATCAACATGTGTACTACTCCGAACGTCGCGACGCACCACGTTAATTTGCCTCGTTACGGAAGGCAAATGTTCGAACATCAGTTTCCACCTTCGAATGTTCTCATTTTGACTAACATTCGAATTGTATTCGAATAGCGAAGTTCGTTCTGACAGCCCTAATTCCTACACATTATACCTTTAAACAATTGATCGATTAGTTGTTTGGTCAAAAAAGTCTTTAAAAACGTCAATCATTGTTTCTCAAACCACAAGACGACGTCCTCAAATGTCTTGTTTTGTGCACGAACCAAAGAGAGACTCAGTTTATTGTCATAAAGGAACAAAGAAACCAGAAATACTCACATTTAAGAAGCGGAAATCAGAGAATTTGGACTTTTTTTCTTATTCAGTTATCAAAATATTTATTTAATCTTAATTTAATAATCGATTATTGTGCGATTAATCGATTTAATTGTTGCAGCTCTGTTGTATTTGCCTCTGCCCGGTGCAGCGGGACTGTCAGATTTGCTGGTGGCGAGTTAGTAACCTGCCAAACTGGCTGCAGGAGATCCAGACTCAGCAGCAGCAGCAGCCACAGATAAGACAGATCAGAGATCAGCTGGAGGTGTTTTCCCACCGCGGTGTTGGTGTCGGTGGTTGTGACGACGCTGATGCCCGACAGAAGGCGTTTTACACAGACGGATCATTAACAGCTGCGTGGCTCAGAAACACAGGACCATGAATGATGTTGACAGTTTGTTCTCAGGGCGCCGGCACATGTGGATCTGCTTCTCTGGGGCAAAGATGGAGTAAAAGTTGACTTACATCATTATAACTTCGACACAAGAGTCAGTCTATTAGTCTATTAGTTCACAGACTTGGAATAAATTGATTTTTATGTTATTTATGAAAGAAAGGTACGACACAAGGTCATGTTTTCCAACCAGGCGTGCACTGTAAAGCTGCAACAAGTAGTCGATGAATTGATTTGGTGATAGGCAGGAAAAAAAGCAAATTATCCACTGATTTGATCTGTATTTTTCCAACTCTTTAAAAAAAATAATACTTGAAATGTTTTAGGAAACGTTTTCCAAGCTGTGCCTCCTCTGAACAGGCTGGTCTGGTCTGATCAGATGTGTCACCTCCGCTCAGCGAATCCACAGTCGCACGGTTTGAAATTGATCATGCAAAAAGAAGTGGAAGGCACGTCGAAGGGAAATCCTGCAGAAATAAATCGGAGTCAGAACAGATGCAGAGGAGCAGTGAAATGTTAAAGGGATAGTTCAACATTTTGGCAAATTGGCCCATTGCCATAATGAGATAATAAAACAACGTTACCACACAGAGTTGTTTTAGAGGGAAATTCAGAGACTGCTTGATGAAAAACTGTCCCTGAAGGCAACATGCATCAGCGGTTTTGCATGAATTTCCCTCTAAAACAACTCTGTGTGGTAACGTTGTGTTATTATCTCATAGCGTGGTGAATGTGCAGCTCACAACTTGTCCACCAGAGCGTTGTGGAGTTGTTGGATTGTGTATTTGATGAGTTTGATGAGGGAAACCCAGAAATCCCATAATGAGCCTCCGTAGCATAGCTCTGAGCAGCTCACGGCTCTGCTCCGCCGTTCTAAAAACAGCTCTGCACCGACAATTAAAGGTAAAATTGCCAAAATGTTGAACTATCCCTTTAATGGACGAGTCAGTGTGGACTAACTTGTGTTGTAATGTTTCACAGAGACGTGATGATTTATAATCAGAACGTCTTTGTCTTTGTTGTTGTACATTTTCCTCTTCACCTGCTATTAATATTATTTTCCCAATTTAAATTAGTTTTCAGTTCCTCTTTCCTGACCGTGCATCGAGCAGCTTTTGATAGGAAACAGAATATAATATAACACGCTGGCTGACGTCAAACCAAATTGACAGTTTTTTTTCTTTTTTTCTTTTGTCTTAACGAGAGGAAATGATGACAGTTTATAAACTCTCCTTATTAATCACAGTTGTCTCTTTTGATTATGATTTTCCTCCACTTAGTCACGTTTGCATCAACACTCTTGACAGTCTCCCACCACACAAGGCCGCGCTGCTTCTGTCGCTGCTGCTGCTGCTGCTTCTCCTGCAGCCGTGATTCATGGTTAAAGGGATAGTAGCATTTTTTTTAAAGTGGGGTTGTATGATCTACAAATAGCCCCTAAGTACTTTAATTGCAGTAGAAGACTCTCTGCACTCCTCCTGTTAGCAACGCCAGCCCATAATAGCCCTGCCCAGAGATTTACAACATACATTGTTGTGAATGGACCCAAAGAAACGGCCTATTTTCGTGGCCTAAAAGAGGTTTTACCTGAAAGAAAATACACAGTTCCATTGTTCGCTATAATATAATTTTTTCCAGCCCTTCAAAGTGCAGGAAAAACGCTGTTTTTATTTGGACCTAACCAACTCACGTATCCCTCCGCCCAGGGTTAGCGCCCGTCGATCAGCAGTTGGTTCGGTCCAAATAAAAACTGTGTTTTTCCTGCACTTTGAAGGGCTGGAAAAAATTATATTATAGCGAACAATGGAACTGTGTATTTTTTTTCAGGTAAAACCTCTTTTAGGCCGTGAAAATAGACCGTTTCTTTGGGTCTGTTCACAACACTGTATGTTGTAAATCTCTGGGCAGGGCTATTATGGGCTGGCGTTGCTAACGGGAGGAGTGCAGAGAGTCTTCTACTGCAATTAAAGTACTTAGGGGCTATTTGTAGATCATACAACCCCACTTTAAAAAAAATGCTACTATCCCTTTAAAGTGCAGCACAGTGTGTATGATGACGGACGATCAGCTGTGCACGCTCGGAGAGTTTGTAAACGGCTTCTTCTCCGTCCGTATCCTCAGGCAGCATCGTCATGTTTGTGAGTGTGTGTGTGTGTGAGTGTGTGTCCTCTTGTCCGACGTACTGTACAACGGCCTGCGTGACTTTGACACAGCGTTACAGATGCAGAACAGCCTGCAGCGACACATTCACGTTTTTATTATCATTATTATCATTATTATTATTACGTAATGGTCTTTTTTCTCGTGTCGTCTTCATGGCGTCTTCCTCCGTCCTTCTTGTAAGTCTAGACGCAAAAATGTGCAGAGTTAATGACACAGATCAGAGAATAAATAGATTGACGTGGGAATTACTGGACTGTGACTCCACAGATTAACTCCATTATACTGTGGTTTGATTGATTTGTGAAGGTTGATAATGACACCAGTGTTTTAATAACATCAGTGTTCATGTTCATTTAAAGGGAGAAGATACTTAGTTAAACTACCAGAGGATCAATTATCTCAGACGTTCATCTACTCCTCCTCCTCCTCCTCCTCCTCAGTGAATCCTTATTACTTGGTGATCATTGACTTTTCATCTCGTGCCACCAACAGGTCAATACCAGAGTTTATAAAGGGACACCAGCAGCCGCTGTGTTAAATAAACACTGTGTTGCTCTGATTGTTCATTATTATTATTATTTGGGATAGATTAGAGCAGCACTCCCCTATTCACACACTTAACATTGATCATCACAGTAATAATAAACGCAAGAAGTGCAATCCAAAAATAAGGGGGAAAATCATGAGCTCCAATCGCAAACGTACAGGTTTATAACTCGAAAACTCTCTGCTGTTTCCTCTTCCTTCTTCTTTCCTTCTGCCTTTTTATTCGTTGGTTTATTTATGAACGCAAAACTCTTGAAACATGCTCTCTGACTGGCTGGATTTTCCCTTCGGGCTGCCGTACAAACATGGCGGCGCAAGATGACGACACTCTCTAAAGCAAGACCCTTGCTACATGTATACGTATATAAAATAATAATTATAAGGCTATGAAAATCAAATGAATGTTATTTTATAGCGATTATTCACTTATACAGATATATTCATGGGTAGTAGATTCAGATTTTGCCAATAAACCTTGACAATTATTACACACTGGACCTTTAAAGCTTTTAAACATAATGCACACATTTAGTTTAGTTCCTCGGCTGCTGGTCCCAAGGTCATGAAAGGACTCGTTTGGTCCGGACTTTAGGCTTTGAGCTTGTATTTTGGTTGCGAGTGGCCATCAATAATACGTTTTTATTTTTTATTTTTTGTCCTTTACATATGTTTGTGCTTTTGGTTTTTATTGTGTTGTGGTATCTTGTGTTGTATGTTGTGATTTGTGCCAGCGGAAGGCAGTGATCTTGTGTTGCTTTTTTTGACGAGCTGGTCTTATTGTCGCAAAATGAAAATTTAAATTGAAAAAAAGGGGAAAAAAAGACCTGAAATTCAGTCTGAACCAAACTAGACCGTGGTTCGCTACGTGGAAACGAGCTAATCTGAGCAGAGCTTTGGTGCCTTTGCGACTACGTCATACGCACGTCTGTTTGTTTACCAACCAATCGGTGTCCAGTGTAGAGAGACGCAGCAACGTAGGTGATGAGGACAGGACGTCAACATGTCATAGACAAAAAGTTCTTTGGTGTGAAACCAGAACCAACCGAATCAGATGGAGACAAATGGAGCAGAAACACCTTGAACCTGAGTTCACGCTTTTAAAGGGATACTTCACCCAAAATTGATAATTCACCAATCATACCTCCAAACTGCTCGTCTGTACTGACCCAAGTGTCCTGAAGCCGCCACAGGAAAAAGTTGTTGGGAAAACATTAATGTGATCTCTGTTTTTATCCTTGTTGTAGCAGTAGCTCCCAGTGGCTGCACCAGATTTGCTGCGAGATGTTCTTCCGTGTTTACATCAAACATTCAATAGTTTACAACGACGAACGAAAATCTCGCAGCAAATCTCAAACATCAACAGAGCCACCGGTGAGTAGAAAATGAGTAGAAAATGAGAGAAGTATCGATTTTGGGGTGAAATAGCCCTTTAAATCCTGTCAACACTGAGAAACTAATGCATGTGAAACCAGCCTCTAGTCAAGATGTTTTTAAAACACGTCTTAAAACACTTTTATTTCTTGGGTTTTAACACAGTTTGAAACCAGAACACTTCAGCTTTTATGTTCTTATTTATGTTGTGTTTTTATGTCTGTGTAAAGCACTGTAGTTTTTAAATGAGCTCTATAGATAAAACAGATTGGATTGGATTGAGATCAGCAGCAGGTTAACAGCATCAGACTAAACTTTACTTTCTTCTGGATGTGAAACTGAAGCAGCTTCTGAGTCGAACGCCACCGTCGCCACGGCGGCCGCGTCCTCGTCCTTTGTGTCTCGTCTCCTGATGCTGTTTCTTTGTGCAAAGAAAATCTTCACCTTTATATGTTTCCTCTCCTGGGTGTGGTGCTGCACGACGACGGTAGTTTTAGCAGCCGGTGCTATGCAGAGGAGAAGTGTGTGTGTGTGTGTGTGTGTGTGTGGCGGTTTGTGTTTGTGTTGTTACCAGACATTTTTTTTCTTTTTTTTTTGGCATGTAATCAGCAGCGAACACATCGCAGCGGACGTTTCCTCAGCTTCCTCCCACTGTGGCGACGGCCTCGCAGCCGCACAGCCAGCTCCATTGTTGTGGGTAGACGCTGGTGTTTTTGTGTGTGTGTGTGTGTGTATATATGTGTGTGTGTGTGTGTGTGTGTGAATGTGACGGTCCGTTGGCAGGTAGGACGGTTGTGTATTTGTGTATTTGTGGACTGTAACGAGGTCCGTGCTGAGGCCTCAATAGTCTCCCGTGCTGGGAAAACCAGGCCGTCTGCTTTGGCTGCACAGGTTTGTTGTGAGGCTAATAAAAGGCTGCGGGGGGGGTCGATGAGAGGGGGGGGGGGCTGATACAGAGTCAGAGGGGAGGTTGTTTGTTTGCTTTCTTTTTATTATGTTTCTTTATTTATCTATTTATTTAGCCTCCAGGAGCTCGCTGAGTCGCTGCCCAGAGAATCAAATGCAGCTGGGAATGAAAAAAATAATAATAATTGGGCTTAAATCATGAAAACATAATAAGCTTTGATTGATTTTCATGCACCCATCTTCTGATATGATAAGAGTGATCGCCTTCAATCAATGTCTTGTGATTTTAAAAGCTGAAATCAAATAGAAATGTTGTTTCTTTTTTGCTTTTTTGCTTGTTTTAATCTGAAATGTAACTTTACAAATGTTTTGTGTGAAACTCCCAGAAGTCTGTAAGACTGGTTTAATCTATTATTTATTTCTTTTTCCAAAGTGTCCTTTTATTGGCAATCTTCTGTAGCCCTATAGGATTGAAAATTAAGAAAGAAAAGTTGTAGAAACGAGGTATAAATGAACCAATGAATGGTGAAGAATTAAAAAAGTAACAGCCAATAAAAGTTGGTTACTTTCCCTTCAAAATAAAAGCCACTTTTTAAGTTTTAGTTTCTCAGTCTATTGGTTCATTTATAAATTTTAACCTCGTATTTGTTTTTTTTTAAATGAATACATGCCTCAGTCTCCAGTTTAAACATGTTAAACAACAAATTAATAATAAAACAGATATTTTTTACCTTTATTTTTGAAAGACCAGCTGTATTTCTGTGGAGATGTCAGTATCTTTTGTTTGTGTGTGTGTGTGTGGTTAATAACTCTGCCCTCAGTGAACTGAGAGCTCTTCTACATGCATGTCTAATGTGATTGTGTTAACCCCCCTCCTGTCCTCCCCCCCTCCCCGTGTGTTTTCTCCCAGCAGGGCTATGTCCTCGGCAGCCACCACATCTCCATCTGTGGACAAAGTGGACGGATTTTCACGGAAGTCTGTCAGGAAGGCTAAGCAGAAGCGGTCGCAGAGTTCGTCCCAGTTCCGCTCTCAGGGCAAACCCATAGAGCTCACGCCCTTGCCCCTGCTCAAGGGTAAGAAACACACAGAGAGAGAGAGTGTGTATCTGTGTGTGTGTGTGTGTGTGTGTGGTCAGGTTGGAGTTGTGTAACCTGAGCTGAAATCCACCTGTAGATGTTGTTGTTTCACATTCAGTCTGTTGTGTTATGATGGATCGCATCACATAAGCCCGCTGATGTTATAACACCATAATCTGGATGAATGAATTTGAATCTGAATTTGAATTTAAATGAATGAATGAATGAATGAATGAATGAATGAACGCAGCTTTATCTCATCCAGCTGTGTGCAGATGCAGAAGTCCACTAGATGTATTGACTGTAGTGTAGGAGGCTCATTCATGGTGCCTTCACTGCCTTACACCAACACAAACACGCTAACAGTCATTTTTCTGTAGTGAACTGCACTGTTTACTCCTCTTGTTTGTTCTTGTCGCTTTTCCTTTTGCACAACTGAACAACTGTGTGAGTGCGAATATGAGCCGGTGACGATCAAAGTGTCTGGACGAGTGTTTACTCCAGATGATTTAAACAATAGCGGTTGTTAATCGCTCCGACTTCCCGTCTCGATTCGATTCAATTACAGTCAACTTCTCTTTTATTTAGTTAGACCTCAAAGCGCCTTCAATTTGTGTGGGGGTAGTTGTCCAGATTACCGTTTTTATTTCTGTTTTAGATGTAGTCTTTCACAGTCAAAAAACAAAAACATAGTTTGAGGTTTTTTTTCTCCTACAGAACAAAGAAGCAGCTTTGCAACTTTAAATTTAACACAACAAAATCATTTTGTCATGTTATCGAGCCTGAAGCTAAAGCTGACAGGAACAAAAACAAAACTGAATTGGTAGGAATTTAAATGTTAGTGTGTCATTAGCTTAAAATAAACTTAAACATCTGTTGTAGATGATAAATAATCACTGAAATAATTCAAACATTTCCCCTGGGGGATTAATAATTGGCCACATATTAATAGATACTTAAACTATTTGGTTTATTTAAATAGTAATGTTATTATATTTTGACTATATTTGATTTTTACACATTCATAGTGTTGTGTGTGAAATTAATTTCTGTATAATAATTGTGATGATTGTCATACCGTGATTAATTCTGGCAGAAAAACCTACAGTTGTGGCATCTTTATTAGTTTATACGTGGACCTACAGGAGTGTCTTCGTCTTAATCCTCCAGATTTTCAAACTTTTCAAACTCTCGCCTCGTCTTCCCCTTTTACCCTCTGGTTTGTGTTTTAACATGTAAACCACGCGCTGCGAGGTTGTGTTAGTTTGTTAGTCTGCTTTCTGTCTGTCCGTTCGTCCGTCCGTCTCTCTCTGGGCAGAACCTCCCGTCATGAAAGTTTGATGGACTCTGCTAACCTCAACACTGACTTGGTTATTTTTTCCTGCCTCGTTCAGTCTGGTTGGATTTTCTCTGCTCCGTCTGAGAACTGACGATGTTTTTAATGCCGCTCGTCTGTGTATATGAAGTGTGTATATGAGGTGTGTGTCTTCATAACGATCACATAGTGCAGCTCATCTGGATCTTTAATCCTCTGATTTCCAGTTCATGTCATAAACTCGACGCATCGTGTTGATATTTAACCTTTTACGGCCTCTGCAGCTCCGCAAGGTCACGTTGATTAGATGTATTTATTAGTCGCTATAGGTTAATGAATGATTGTGAATCTAAAAACACGTGTTTATTATTAAAAACCTGCAGGCAGATGATTGTCACACAGGTTTTTTTATGTGACACTTTATAATTAAAAGTGTGTGAACAGTACACCAGCAGATAGTTTGACGTCGTCATCGTGATACGGTATTGACTCCTGGTTTCTCTTGGTGAGGGAGTGTCGCCGCTCCGTGTCCTGATCAAAGTGCATGAAGCTATGAGCGGTATGCAGCAGCAGCAGCAGCAGCAGCAGCAGCAGCAGCGGAGAGCGGGCCGCTGTCCTACGCACTCAAACGCCTCTTCACGTCTCACCTGTGCAAACATGGCGGCGCTGCGGCGTGGTGCGGAGGAATGCAGCCAGACAGAAACCTGCAGCAGCACCAACACCTGTCACACAGGCTGGAAACCACAGGACACGTCTGTTCTGATTATACCTCAGCGTTTCTCTACAATAATACAAGATGTAGATGGTAGCGTTAGCTTTAAAGGGATGTTTCAACATTTTGGCAAATTCTCCTATTGCCATAATCCCTATAGTCATAGCAGTAGGTTCGTTACCTTTAAAGCCCCGGTGTGTAACTTATTTGGCTTTTTATTAGCAAAAATCAAATATTTCTTTCATAAATCCGTATTTCACTGAAGTGGAATCACACCCTAGGGGTGGGCGATATGGCAAAAATATCATATCACGATTTTTTTTAAATGAAGTCACAATTTCGATTTCATCACGATCTTAAATCGAAAAAAGAAAAACAGACAATTTAGGCCAAAGAACCTTTCTGAACAGATTTTAATCTAAATTGTTGCAGTTTTGCCAACATGTGCAAACAACGTAAACATAGTAAAAGGTAAACAACAACACTCTGATAAAGTGGACTCTTGTAACATAAAAGGTAGCTTCAATAAACATGAAAGTAAAATATCAACGAAGACGTTACTGTTTGTTTTATTCAACACAGTCATTTTAACAGGATTTTAAGTATCAAAACACTAAATAGCTGATTGAAAAGGGTCAAATAAAAATACAAACTAAAGTAACTGTTGTTATCTCTTTTAGCAAACTTTGCAAATGTCCTTTGTTTGCGCTTTGCAGCATAGAACTGCAGTTTATAGAATGAGCCCCAGACGATCCTACGATCTCTGCACTTTGGCAGATCGTCTACACGCTCTAATCCTTCACCATCTAATATCGCCATATCGCCCACCCCTATCACACCCACATACAAATGAAAGCTTTCTGGTTCCTTAGAATGAGTTGTTACAAGTCGTTACAAATACATAAGTGGGCGACGCACCGAACCGAGGCGGCCATGTTGCATCGTGACCGTAGGTAACCACGGAAACTGAGCGGAGCTGTGGGCTCGGCCTGTTAAAACTGTCACCACTGTGTAGTGTGAGGAAGGACGGAGGCACTGGTGTTGCATTCAGGTGCAGTCAGGCAGACGGCCGTCGACTTGGCAAACCAACCGGATGTCATTTTACTCCACCAGAGAAAGACGGCAAAACAATACCACATCACCATGACAACATATTGTCACATTGCCTGTATTGTTTTGGACACTTATTTACATAGACGCTTGTTTATCCTGTTACATGCAGCGTCTGTTGTCTGTCTGACGTCTGCCCGATTTCACGTGAATGCAACATCAAGAATACGTTCAGATATGCAACCGCACCGCTAGATGGGGGGAATTCCTACACATTATATCTTTTAAGAATCTTTATGATTAATTAATTGTGGCATTTAATACTGCAATTAATTGTGAAAACAAGTAATCGTGACTTCACTTCATGGCTTTTTTAACTGCATACCTGAACGTCAGGTCACATATCTCACATCATTGTCTTGTTAACTCTGTAGCTCCGCAGCTGTTTGGCACAAACACATCGACGGAGAACGTGAGAGTGAGTTTATTGTTTTAAGGAGAGTTTCTCCAAACCACACCCAGAGTTTTATCAACCTCCTCCTTTGTGTGTGGTTTTATTCGCATCTGATAATCTGACTTTTATTTCCTTTTAAACCTTTAGCACAATCTCTAAACGTGGAACGAGACTCACAAATCTCTAACAAATAGATCGACTGTGCACTTATCCCTGTGATTAATAGCAGACATTACTCCAGCAGGTCGTCTCACCTACTTACACACTACAATAGTATAATAGTTGTGTAATTGTACGCTGGGGTTGTGAGCAGTAATTACCGTGTGTGTGTGTGTGTGTGTTTCTGTGTGTGTAAAACAACACACTCAGTTCTGCTTCTTGGTTATTTTTATGGTTGTACTGTAATTCGCTGCTTCACTCTCACACACTCGCTTCACGTTCACATTTCACACTCACACTGCTCCACACATTTCTCACCTCCGCAGTGCAAATCACAGTCTCCAGCCGCTCCGGGACCACTGATCCAGATCCAGATCCAGATCCAGATCCACTGATTACTCGTGTTTGTGTTTTTGAGTGAAGCAGCGGCTCCTTTTACAGCAGAATTAGAAACCCAGTGGATAACGTGTGTTGTTGCTGTGCGTTCCTGTGGAGATTTGTTTATTTGTTTATTATACAGATCCCCATTAGCTGCAGCAAAGCCACAGCTATTCTTCCTGGGGTCCAACAGTATCAAATATACAGTTGAAAACACAAAACATAAACATTATAAAAATTAAAAACAAAAAAACAAGTGAGCGATATGCTTCACCTAACAAAACAAAAACAGAATAAGTGTTTACATTTCTTAACTGTGCTTCATTCATTCTTTGTTATATTAATTGTTCACATACTAATCCTATTACCTACATTTCTACATATCATATATGTATACTGTACATCATTACACATCACACATCATACTTGTATATACATTCATTCTACAGAATATACATTATAATAACACATATATCATATATCCATCGAAATATACTCCATATATAAATATACCATGTTGTCTTACTTTGATAAATGCTGTTTTATTAATATTTTGAATTTCTTTGTGTTCGTGGTGAGTTTGATATTTTTCGGCAGTGAATTCCATTCTTTCATACCTCTATACAACACCGTACGCTTGTTGGCGTTAGATCTTGCTTTAGGTGATGTAAAGTTTCCTACAGCTGCATGTCTGCTGATATATTTATGACTCTCTGCACTAAAAGCGAGGTTTTTAAACAAGATAACAGGAGATGCTCTAACACAGAGCTGCTGCTGCTGCTGCTGCTGATAAACACTTGTTAAAGCCACTGATGATGAAGTGCATCACTGAGGTGTCCATGCTTATTGACTCTGTTTAGGGGGAAGCATCACTTACAGTAATTACACTGTATATCATCGCACAAAAACAACCAGAACACACAGATTATCATGACATATCTGGACTGTATCAAGATACGAACATTGAGTTTAGTTTAGTTTAGTTTAAGTTGCTGCTTCTGTATTTTGTTAACCTGTATGATGTTGTTCGTTACCTTTAATTGTCGGTGCAAGCTGTTTTTAGAACGGCGGAGCAGAGCCGTGAGCTGCTCAGAGCTACGCTACGGAGGCTCATTATGGGATTTCTTGGTTTCCCTCATCAAACTCATCAAATACACAATCCAACAACTCCACAACGCTCTGGTGGACAAGTTGTGAGCTGCACATTCACCACGCTATGAGATAATAACACAACGTTACCACACAGAGTTGTTTTAGAGGCAACGTGCATCAGTGGTTTTGCATGAATTTACCTCTAAAACAACTCCGTGTGGTAACGTTCTGTTATGGTGCATCCCCTAATAATCTGCAGGACACATTTTGGTACCTGAGATGTATTTATTGTTTGATATTATTTAGCCCTAATCACTACTTTTTTATATATTTTGCAAGCTGCTGAAGAAACACAGCTGTTCAGTGTGTGTGTGTGTTGTGTGTGTGTGTGTGTGTGTTTGAAGCACTGAGACAATCAACAACTGGTTGATTAGTTTCCATGTTTATCATCTCTAATCGACTGCAGGTGCATCCAGACATAAACACCGTGCAAAAACTAGGTTTGTTGTTAGATTAATGCTTAATGATGATTGTTATTATTATGTTAGAAAATGAGAATATTGTTTTATACAGAGACTTTGCCTCGGGAGTAGTTGAACATTTTGGGGGAGAGTGTGTTAGTTAGTTAGCTGGATGCAGAAGCACCTTGTTGTATTTCAGAGGTTCAGGAT